>NC_042621.1:59992948-60210448 GCF_901001135.1 Rhinatrema bivittatum
ACATGAAATGAACACTGACATATACTTAAGCACCCTAGCGCACAACTATTTGCAAACAAAAAAAAATAAAATGTAAATTACTTAATTAGGTAATGAATGCTGGATGTACTATCCAGAGCCGACACCTAAGAAGCTTGACGTAACCTGATAAATGCCAGAAACCTTGACCATACCTCAGGATGTGAGGTAAATCTTAACAGCTTTACTAGGCCGTGACCTGTCTTGTGACCCCACCCCCCCAAAAAAAAACAAACAAATTATTGTCCTCTGGGTGGGCCCCCACTATAACCTCGCCACCCTGACACCTCAGCCCCCATCAAACCGATATTGGACCTCTGTGCCCATGCGCACGGGTGACTACTCTAAATTGGTAAATGCACAAGATAATTTGCTGCTGCCATGTGGCTCAAAAACAAATTAAGCATATGCTAATTATTAAAATGAGGAGCATAATGAGCTTCTAAGCTCACACTCTATATAAAAATTGCTTCTTCTTTTTTTTTTTTTGACATCTACCTGCCGCTCATCACCTCTCATCCTATCAGGTCTGGCCTGGAGCCGTCTCTTAACACTTGCCCTGTCTCTAACCGTTTCACCCTCTCCCAACCCTAGTCTCCGAGCTCAGGCCTGCGGCGAGCGGTCTCTCACTCTGCTCTGCAGCAATCAGTGTGTGTGTGTGCTCCCCCCCCCCCCCCCCGTGGCTTCATATCCCCCAAGGCTTCAGCAAGAGACACAAGAGCAGCAAACTAAACCCAACCCCTGTCTGCAGGAGGAAAAGGGGCTGCAGTTAGAGAGTTATGGGAAGGGGGTTCTGGTGTTAAAGCAGAAACTTTAAAAGGAGGAACATACAGTTGATCCTTCCTCGTCCAGTGACTGCAGCGGGCAGAAGGAACCGGCCCTTAAATTAGCAGCTATAAACCTTAACCCTCGCTTCCTAACCCCTGAGAAGTGGAAACGAGGGTGGAGCTGTGAGGAAATCTCCAGGCCTCAGGTCCTGTCAGAGGTGTAGATACAAAAGCCATTTACACGACCACAAAAAAAAAAAAAAAAAATCAGGCGACTCCAAAACATAAAAACAAACAATACCGTGAAGAAAAGCAATACTGGTGCAGCTGTTTCTTTACCCATGGTAGATGTGAAGCACTGGAGGTTTTTTTTTTTTACTTTGTGCGGTTGTCAGGACCTGGCCTGTTTGATTCTGTAGTGCAGTGCATGTATATATTTTATTTTTTTTTCAAATCGGTGGTGAAGGTGCACTGCTGTACACATCACACCCCTAATCAGGGGCCATGGCTCCCCCAAACAGAAATTGAGGATCTTCAGGCTTGCAAATCCCAAAGAATAATCAAACCTCTGGGCCTGCAAAACCTCCACCCAACCTCTCTTTCACAGAAGGCCCTCAATCAGCAGGTTTCCTCCTGCTGGCCACAGTGCCCGATCCAAAATGGCGCCTCTGCCATTCAGACCTATAAGGACTTGGGCATTTTGGATTTCACTTCGTGGCCAGCAAAAGGGAAGCTAACTCTCTACAAGTGGCCGAAGAATCAGGGACCTTCTGAGTGGGGGTTTTATAGTCCCAGTGGACCAATTTCTGTTTGGGTTGGGAGGAAATGAAGGTCTAGAGGCCCAGTATCAGTCTGGTAAGGTGGTTTACAGGGGCAGGCTTGGTCAAAGATTTTTTGGTACCCTAGACCAATGTTGGTACCCAAGATTTTTTGGTGCCCTAGTTATGCACCCCCTTTCTCCAGCACAATGCTGCCTCCAACAGGCAACAGTAGCTCCAGTACAGCGCTCCCTTGTCAGGATTAACTTTGTTTGATCCAGTACCTCTCTGAGCCTCACCATGGCTGGATTCTGATGCCCCAGAAATGTTGCCACTCCAGGTGACCGACTAGTTTTCCTAATGGAAGCACCAAACCTGCACAGGGGGCCTCAGAGACCGTATGTGAATCTGTGGGGGTTAAGGGTGGAGGTATCCTTGTGCTAACCAGCCTTTTCACTTTGGGCCTCCTACTCATGTACTTTTCCGATGAAAACTGACACAGGAAGAAAGTTCCCACTGACCTCTGCACCCACTTTTCGCATGAGTAAAATTTCTTGTAGATTTTTAAATACAACCTACGCTTCTCTCAACTGAAATAAGTGCCAACGCTTGTGTGGCTTTTTAGCAGTCTTGGACAGATCTCTCCAGATCTATGCACTCTTACGAGGGTAATTTTACAGCTCTGCACAATGTGGGACAACATTTGCACCTACCTTTTTGTTTTTTGCGTAGACTCTTTACCCCGAATCTTCAAAGCAAACTTACACACCATACACAAGTTCACTTTGAAACATTGGCGCGCAAGAGGGCGAACTCACCTGCACAAAAGTGACTCCTTCCGAGGGTGGAACTCGCATGGGCTAACTCGGGTGCATACGTTTTGAAATCAAAAAAAGTACTGTGCCTAAATCCCAGCTCCCGGCCCCCTCCTCTCCCCCTTCGGAACACTTCTCTACGATTCACATCGACGTACGCCTGTACTTCTGCACGCACTGAGCAAGGCTCAGCCATTTCCGCACTGTGTTTCACGCCCGGGCCTGGCTTTGAAAACCAGGCCCCTAAGGGAGCACATGCGAGTGCCTCAGGTTAAGTAAAAAAAAAAAAAGATGGAATAATTTCACCTAAGCACACATTTGATAAACAGAGACCAATAAAACTGCCACCGCCCCTCCTACCCCCCACCACTCCTGCACCTTGCAGTTTCTGTACACCCAGCACCCATGGCAGAAGCAACACCACCACAGTTCCCGACAGATATCAGAGTGAAAAACACACACAAAAAAAAAAGTGTCAACAGAGGCTGAGGCCATTTAACTCCTCATTTGTCTGTGAAAAACTGTATTTGAAAGGCCCTGTTCTAAAATGTAAAAATTTACGTCTACTAATGCCACACAATGCTCCATGAAAACGTGGTAGATTGTTGCCTCTCCAAATGAAACATCAGTATGCAAAATCAATTTCTTTTGCCAGCAGAAGGAACGATCGCATTACACGAAGTAGCATTAGCCAACATTGGCAGCATTCCCACAGTAGCAACAATATGGTAGAACAAAGGAGAGCTTACATATCAAGAATCTAACATCTGTCCCTCATGCATACCACTCCCCTCCTCCACCTTCCCTTAAAACACCACCAGCGCTCCCCTCTGTGCTCTGCACACACATATGCACAGACACTCTCCACCATCCACCCAAATGGGGGAAGCACACTGTGTGTGTATACGGGGAAAGGAGAAAAACAAATAAGAAGGACTTGTGAACATCTTACTGTGACCAGTGCATTTCCAGTCAGGCGATCAGTGCATAAGCACATGCACAAAAATATTAAGATTAACATATTTAAGACAATCTTGCCTGTGAACTTGCATCGTCAAATACCTCCGTTTGCTTTCTCATTCATGGCTGCACCAATGGTGCAAAAAAAAAAAAAAGAGTTGGGTTTCTGAAACAGCCTTCTCTTTGAGGGAGTCTTGGGTTTCTGCTACCAAGAAGTAATGGTGTTGCTGTGGGATGCAGGGGGGGATTCTCAGGGATACGTTCAAGGAGTTGCTGTAGAACCATTCAAAGGGCTGTGCTAAAGTACAAACACAGAAACACAGCAGATGACGGCAGACAAGGACCACCGGGTTCGCCTAGTCGGCCCAGCTTCATTTCCAGACCTCAGCTGATCTCTGGTTCTCCCCCCGAGGTCTTCACAAATAGGCGTCCTTTGTGCTTATCCCAGGCTTTCTTGAAATCTGTTACCATTTTTTTGTTTCCACCAGCTCCCCGAAGCCTTACGTCTAGGTACCTTCGTTTTCAGTTTTTATTTTTCCCCCGGGGAGAACTTATCAGCATTTGTCACAACAAGAACAAAAAAAGAAACAGAAGAACTCAGTGGGGAAAAAGCAATGATTTGTCCTTTCTCCGGATAAATATAATTGTATGCAGTGCAGTGTGCTGACAGGTAAGAAACACTGAGAAATTCCTGAGAAAAATAAAATAAAAGGTAGGTCTCTACTTATACCTGGAGCATCCTTTCCTCTGAAAAAGGGTTGCATCTCATGCATTTCCTCTAGCTTTTGGGTATTTGAAGGTCTCTATCTTAACTCCCCTGCCTTTCCTTGCCTCTCAGGTATACATATTTAGGTCCTTAAGTCTCATCTCATATGGTTTTTGGGTGTGGACCCTCTGCATCACTTTGCTAGTCTTTGGACCATTTGGAGCCTTCAGAACAGGATGCAATACTCTTATCTCAGTGTTTCCCAAGCAGGGTGCCACAGCACACTGATCCTCCTTCAGACCTGTTCAGGTGTGGCCGCAGGAAAATCACCACTGCTGAAGTTCAGATCCAGCACCTGGACCCTGCACCAGAGGCACCCGCAGTGGCTCTTAAAACACGCAGGAGCTGCTTTCTGAGAAGATGTGTACTCGTGCATGCCTCTTCTTCCTGGCTCCAGCACGAGCCCTGGAGCAGGGCAATGAATGGGGATGGGTAGCCGGGCTCCACATTTTCACTGAAACACACAGTGCAGGGAGCCCCTCCTCATCCTCCCCTCCTGAATGTCTTCCTTTGGTTCTTCTAGCCTCTGTGCTATGCCCAGGCTAAGGGACCACTGAGCACTGGATGTGACTGAGTATTTTGGAGCAACAGCAGTGGAGGAGATCTGGCAGCCACATGCAACTGCCAAGATAACCCAACTGCGCCAACTGCCCACACCGCACCTTGCCTTTCACTTTGATAGAGAGGGAACTGGCCCAGGGTGACAACCTCGTCTGTGTTTCACACACCCCCCCCCCCCACCCCTCTCTTCTCTCCCTTCATTTTAAGTGCTTTCAGTGCTTCCCCAGCCCTTCCTTTTGACCATATGAATCTTCTCCACATCTGAACTGCCTGCCCCCCCATGGAAAACATTTTTGTAAATGTCTGTGTGCCTCGAGTTTGAAAAGGCTGGGAAACACTGCTCCAGGTGAGGTCTCACCAACAACCTGCACAGAGGCAATTCTGTAATAAATCAGAACCAGAAGCAAGTGACAATGCGCCGTAGAAGAGGAGCTCAGAATAGCCTTAAAAAGGAACAGGCATGAAAGCTTGAGAAGACTTGTGGTTGCATGATAATGAGAGTCTGCAATACTTTATTATGTCCCTTCTCCTACCTCATCATCCCATTAGAGAGGCTAAGAGTGGAACAGTGCGCATTCATTTTCAAATGGCGTGAAAAAAAATGCAAGGAAACTGTTTTATTTTTGTGTCATTTCAAAGTGAAACAAAAAGAAAAAACACGTCAAAATTTGCTGGGTCCTTCCTCTCATTGCAGATTCTTACCCCCTGCTGCTGCCGCCAGCTCTATAACAAACCTGACACCCCTCCCCCCCCCCCCCCCCAACGCCCACGGGCCTCCCACACCCACTCACCCTCCCTGCACTCATCGATGGTGTCAATTGAGGCAGGACCCCCAGTTGCTCCTCCCCTGCCGGGTCTTGTTGTCGAAATGGTGCCGGCTGGCCCAAGGCCATTGCCATTGTATCGTGTTGCCAATGTCAAAAATGTCACAGGCCAGTCCTGTAGTATATTGGTTGTACGACAAAATGGCCGTAACCTTGGGGCTGGCCAGCGTCATTTTGACCATGAGGTCCAGCAGGGCAGGCGCAACTGGAAATCGTTCCTGACCCCTTTTGACTTATTCGATCCCCCACAGATGGGGTAAGATGAGTATGGGGAGGGGGAGAGAATGGGGTAAGGCTGGGGGAGAGGGTTAATGATTTTACTGTTGGGGTGTTGGGGGAGGGAGCATTTTACAGTGGGGATGGGAGGAAACCCAGTCCTTTCGATATAATTTTTTTTGGGGGGGGGGGAGATTTTATTTGTTAAACAGAAAGAAATGAAATAAGCATCACACAAAATGAGAAATGAATTATAAAAAAAATGAAAGAAAAACAAGAAAACTCTTTTTCCCATGCACAGCTCTAGGAGAAGAAAAAGAGGCATGAAGAATAGTCTGGAGCAGCAGTAAGTAAAATTATCTACTGCTATTATCTATTATTCTTGCATACATCTACATTAAAATATTGGCTAAGTATATATTAGCACATTACCTTAGTTAAAAAACCAGTTCTCTTCAATGAGGAAGATCTGAAGCTGCAAATGACGTAACAAGCGCAGTGAGCCCACATAAGCCTTTATCAAGCAACAGAATAAACATTCAGGTGACCCTCTGTTACCCCCCCCCCCCAATATGTAAATCACCACTGACCCCAGGCTGCCGTCATTTAAATCCATTTTCTTCCAAAATTTCAATTGCTTTGAATTGTTTTGCACATTGGAGAACACCTTACTGCCAATCTTTTTCGGTCACATTTTGAAATGGTTACAGGGATGTAACAGTCTTTCACCCAGTATAGAAATATTTGAATTATGTGAGTCCCAGCAGCAGAACGCTGAATGGACATTTTTAAAGGGGGAAGCTTACTGGGAATATGCTTTTGTTGTTGTTGTTGTTGTTTTCTTTTTTTCTTTTTTTACTCATTTTTCATTTACTAGTAATAGCTAGAAAAAAAAAGTGATTCTGAAGTAATTTCCTCTGAGAACTGCTGTTTTCTCTGTAGTTTTCTCTGTAGTTTTCTCTGAGAACTGCTGTTTTCGCTTCCTGTCACAAGGGATGTTGGGAAAGAGAGATGCCACAGCGGCATGGGACGCTCACACACGTTTCCGGTCTCTTGCGGCTTCGTCTGAGAAGCCTCCTGCAGGGAACAGACCAGAATCGGCGGAAGGCAAGGAAAACGTTTAGCAGCCGTGCTGCGAATGATACTTTACAGAAGAGCAGTGGGGAAAGGACCCGAAGGCTACTGGCGGCAGTATGAGGTGAGGGACGGAGAAGCTGAGCAATGGTAGCGGCAGCATTAAGTGGGAGAGGAAATGGAAGACGTATGGAGCAGCTCCAGCATGAGCTGGGGCACACCTAGGAGCAGCAGCAGCCAGAGGGGAACCCAAAAAAAAATCTGGCAGTGATGCCATGGTGTTGGGGACCATAAGAGCAGTAATGGGACGTACGGGCAGATGGGGGGAGGGGGAGGGGGAGGGGGCTGAAGCAGCCATGACTGGAGTTGGAGCAGTGCCAGCTGGAGAAGCAGTGGGGCCCAAGAGAGCCGGGTGGAGAAGTGCGTGGATGAGGGAGGCGGGAAGAAAATTAGCTAGAGGTCACTGATAGCACCCACAAAGTTTCCTGATGAACACAGCACCTCTTAGAATGCGGAAGGAATGCGGTAGAAAGTTCCAGAAATCATCCTAGTTCTCTCGGGTGCCACCAGTTTAACTAAAGAGAACTTCCCAGTGCATCTTGATACATTGTTTGTAGATATTTCACTCTATAAATTCCAGAAGTAAGCTCTCTCTGGCACAATGCAAGTATTAAGGGGAGTTCTAGCAGTGAATTTGTGAGATTGAGCTCATAGCCAGCCTACTCTGATTTAAGAGTGAGGTTCACTGCTGCCATGAGGTGCACAAAACAAACTAATCTGGAGACACTACCCCAGGGAAAATAGAATTCTGATGTCACAGAGAGGTGCATCTTGGGATACATCCTAGCACTGGCAGCAAGACAAGAAGGTTGTGAGAATGCCTATCCTGAAGCTTAGAAATAAAGTAACATTTAAAACAAATGCCCAGCGGAATAAAAGGAGCACTGTGACATCACGGGGCGCTCCTTGACTTACTGGAGGACAGAGCAGAGTCTAGAGTCCGGCCTTACTTCACAAAAAAACTTTATAGTCAGCATACCCTCTGCTTCCTGATCCTCCTCCTACTTAGCGTGCACAAATGTAGGCCGCCCGCGTAGGTTTTGAAATCTGCCCCTTAGCGTGGTTAAATGGCTTTTGAAAATTGCTACAATAGTATGTTACATTTACATGTGTGACCCCTGTGAAAATTTACTTTGAACAGGAGATACACCAGTTGATTGGCAGAGGTTATGCCTGTCTAAAATCAACAAAAGGACTAAATCACACAATTATTGTCCTGTCTTAACCTATTATTTAAAACTGCCGTGATTCCTGAAGACTGGAGGATGGTCAATGTCACACTGATTTTTAATAAGAGCTCCACAGGAGATCCAAGAAACTATAGACCAGTGAGCCTGACATCTGTATCAGGCAAAATGATAAGATGCCATTCTTAAAAGCAAAATCACTGACCTTAGAGGTAGACATGGCTAAGGAGGTAATTTTCAAAGGAGTTATGGGTAGGGATGTGAATCGGGTGCCCAATCGTTCCCGCTATCGGGATCGTCTGGCCGTGGAAAAAATCATTTTCCCGCGTTTCCCCGGTTTTATTTTAGTGAAAAATCGTTTTTCAGGTTAGTGTGCACTAACGGGAGTTAGTGCTCGCTAACTCCCCGTTAGTGCGCTCTAACTCATGTTAGTGCGCACTAACAAAAATAGCAAAAAATAACAAAAAGTAACAAAAATAAACGTTTTTTTTAGTGCGCACTAACATGAGTTAGTGCGCACTAACCCGAAAAACGATTTTTATGAAAAATCAAGGGTAAAATTGATCGTTTCCTTCTTTTAACCGATTTTTACCGAATTTAGAAATATCGTACGATATTTCTATTCGTTAGAAAAACGATTCACATCCATAGTTATGGGTATTAAGGTAACACACTATCATAACAATTTTCAAAAGTCCATTTACATGCACAAAGTGCCCTTTCTTGTGTAAAATCTATTGACAATTCAATGGCATATTGTAAAGTAGCAATCTGCACAAAATTATTCAAATGTTAATACAGCAGCAGATTGAGAGGAACTGCAGAAGGACCCTGTGAGACTAGGAGACTGATTAACTGAATGGCAGATACACAGTAACATAGTAATAACGGCAGAAAAATACCAAAGGGTCCATCCGGTCTGCCCAGCAAGCTTCCCTAGGTAGCAACTGCCGCTCCATGCAGGCTACCCCCATGTTTCTCTTAAGGGTAGTGACCTCCGCTCTGTGCAGTTATCCCAAGCTTTATGACCATCCATAAAAATTTCAGCTAGCAACATTTTTTACTGGGTGATGAGCTTTCTTGAAAATTCAGTGCTGCTTGATATGTGTTGCTTATGGACTTTGCCGTTGAAGCAGTCCTGTGCTTTTGCTCTTATGCCTGATTATCAGTACCACAGACCATAGAAGTCAGGGCCCTCTTGGTTATTGTCTGAATCTAATTCCTCTTTTCTCCCTGCCATCGAAGTGGGAAGCAATGTTACAGTTGTATTAAATAAAAAAGTGATATAACAACTCATATCAAATCAATAAATACAACGTTGGCTTTTCTATTTGAAGACTACGGCCCCGGATGGCCTGAATGACAGAATCAATTGGACATCAGATTTTTGGATTGGTAGTGTCTGATTGGCTTTCTTATACTATATATATTCCAACTGGATATTTATGGTCACCTGTTTTGATGAACGTTATGGCAATCCCGTTGCGGTAAATTTATTCTATCTAGGGGTCTTTTGGTGAGTTTCAACTTTCACGTTTTCATTATTGTATATATAAAATATGTTTTTGAATTGTTTTTTTTAATTTTTTTGTATAGATGAATGTAGTTTTGAAAACGTAGAGAACGCTGCTATTGATCAAGTTTACTTAGGGAATGGCCTCTGCTATTACTGGCATCAGTAGCATGGGATCTTCTTAGTGTTTGGGTACTTGCCAGGTTCTTGTGGCCTGGTTTGTTGGAAACAGGATGCTGGGCTTGATGGACCCTTGGTCTGACCCAGCATGGCAATTTCTTATGTTTACATGCATATATGCAATATCCTGCATTTCAAGGTTTGTTTTTTTCTTTTTCTTCTTTTTTATTTTTAATATGTTTTTTGTATAATGATTTGGTATTTTTTGTTGTATATATTTTTTTGTGTAGATCTGGAAAGATATGGTTATTTGTATGTGATTTTTGGAGAAATGGATCAGCGTCTCTGACAGAAAATAGGTTGTATGCCCTCAAGGGCAAAATATACAAGAACACTGACTCAATTTTTGATTTAATATTATTGTGGACTCCCCTGAAGAAGCTTTGTGTAGCAATACATGTTGGGAGACACTTTGCTCTTTTGAATCTTGTTGTTTCAGGTGTATGAACGTGTATGTATATGGCGGTGCGTGATTTTATAAATATTGGGTGGGTTTGATTCTTGTATAGGATTATTTGTATTTTATACAGTTTCATATTGTGTACTGTATGAATAAAAAATTGATTTATTGATTTGATATGAGTTGTTATATCGCTTTTTTGTTTGACTTATGGTACATGTGATAAATATTGTTAATTGCCCTTTTTTTGTTAAAGTGTACAGTTGTATTAAAAGCATCATTGGTTAAGTGTGGTAATCCCCGTGCATTCTGCTAAGGGTAGTAACCACTGCAACAGCAAGTTACTACCCTGCATGCTTTCTTCATTTCCTTAGGACTAGGCCACAGAAGCAGTCCTATGCTTTTTCCCTTATGCCTTCGTATCAGTATCCCAGACCATAGAGGTCGGGGCCCTCAGTTGTTTTCTGAAACCAATTCCCCTTTTCTCCCCTGCTGTCGAAGCAGGGAGTAATGTTGCAGTTCAAAAGCATCAAGGCTTATTGGTTAAGGGTAGTAATATCCATGCCTACTGCTAAGGGTAGTAACCACCGTACCAGCAAATTACGCCCCTGCATGCATCGCTTCCACTCTCTAGCCTTTAGGGATCCACAGTGTTTATCCAATGCTCCTTTGAATTCTTGGTCTGTTTTTGACTTCATCACCTCCTCCAGAAGAGCATTCCAGGCATCCCCCACCTTCTCCATGAAGAAATATTTCCTGACATTGATTCTAAGTCGTCTTTCCTGGAGTTGCATCTTGTGATCCCTAGTCCATTTTTTTCTTTCCAAAGGAAAAGGTTCCATTTGTGCATTATTAAGATCTTTTAGATATCTGAAGGTCCGTAGCATATCTCCCCTGCACCTCCTCTCTTCCAGGGTATAGATGAAATGAAATGTGGAAAAGTGCAAAGTGATGCATATAGGTAAACTTCTGAACGCAGTTCTTTGAAACAAACACTTAGGTCTGCTGAGCAGCCCTGGCAGAAGCAGAAAACCATAGATGATTTGACTGAGTATAGGAAGCTCCTATCCAAATATTCTTCACTCATAATTAAAGCTAAAAGAAAGTATTTTGCAAAGAAAATACATTTGGCTGGAAATAACCCCCGCAAGTTATTCTCTGTTGTAAAATAACATACTTAGAACATGTCTAAATCATGTGTTGCATCTCACCTATGACCCTTTTGTTTGGCCCTGAACATTTTTTATCTGCCTTTACAAACAAAATTCAGGTAATTTGTGCCCACCTTGATCAGATAAACTCAGCCTCCTCCACATAGCCTGTTCATTCAAAACCTACATCTGTTGGTGTGCACTTAAGAGGTGAACTTTAAAAGCCCGGCGAGCACCAAAACCAGGAGATACACGAGTATGAACAGCTGGCTTGCGCTGCACAGATTTTTAAAGGCTCCCGGTATGCGCACAAATAAGTTGCAAAAAATGGGCAGAGTGTGGATATGGTTTGGGCGGTGTCCTAGTCTGTTTGTGCAATATTTGGTGGGTTTTTTAATATTATTATGTGTTGAAAAAAATTACTTCTTGTAATGTATATTAAAGTTTCAAAAGAACACCATTTTTTTTATTTTCTGTGGGCATTCTGGGAATTTAACATGAAATGTGCCCGTAAGTATTCATGTACACAAACGCGTGCCGGGGTCCCTGCCACGTAACTTTACTTCTGCTATGGATGGCGAGTAAGTAATAAAATAGAAAATTCTAGGCTAGTCAGCGGAGATTTAAGGGTTGGTGCTAACAGGGCAAAAGGGCGGCTGTTTAAGTAGAGGAGTTAGAAAGTCCTCTCCCTTACCTGGGCGAACTGGAAACAAATTGGGAAAACTGGTAATTGCATCGGCACACACAGTACAGGCAGCATTTGCATGCACATGCATGCGTCCTTATTAAATATTGCGCACATGTACACACGTACAGCTTATTTTATACCATGCACGCAGATACGCGCATATGTTATAATATGGCCACATCCTTTGACGCGAGCTGGCATATGTATGGACATGTGCACCCGCCTGTTTGTATCAAAGTTACTGTTCCTGATTCTGGTAAAAAGTGGGGAGGGTTTGATACCATTACCTTTTCAAAACCTTAAACATTATTCAAAAAACTGAATAGTTCATCTAGTCCACTTATCATTGTGCTACTATTTAAGCTTTTGGGAGTCGATATTGCAAGGCCCATAACTCAAATAGCTATTCTTTCTCTGCAAAAAGCGGGGCTTCCAATCGCACTATATTAAAGAAATCAGCCTTTGAGCCTTCATTCCCTACTAATTATCGACCAGATTCTTCTCACCCCTTCTTGGCTAAAGTAGCTGAAGTAGTGGTGTTGGAACATCCTCTCCTGGACCCACATTAATATGTTTTTTTGTACAAACCTGAGTACCGAAATAGTATTTCTCTCCATGTTTTACACGGTTGTGGTTTTGAGAATGGGACACAGTTTATTTTATTGAACATTTCCTCAACCTCTGATACTCTGAACCACGCCGTACCATTAGCCTAACTTCAGAATATCGGTATTGCTGAGACTGTCTATCATTGGTTTCAATCATTCCTTTCGGACCATACCCAACAAGGGCATGCAGTTGCTTCATAGCATGGATTAACCATGGGGATCCCTTTTCTGCTATGCTTTTTATTATCTATCCCAATCCTTTGTACAAACCTCTGGCTAGCTTAGATATCTGCTACAAAATCTATACAGATGATATACAGTTTTTCATTCCAGTTCATTCATCATGGCATTACACCCTTAGTTTTGCAATAATTTCTTTAAGTATTGTGAAACAGTGGTTAACTCATAATAAACTACCTTTGAACAGCAACAAAACTGAGCTGATCATCCTAAGAAGATCCCCCATGACTAATCCAACCATGAAATTATTGTTTGAAAGCTGTAATTTAAAAATTTCTCAGCAGGTTCACAATCTGGGAGTTGTCCTTGAAGGTGACCTCTCAAGGTTCATATCCAGGGTGTTATTTATTTATAGAAATTTCTATTCCGCCCACTTAGCAATTTCTGTTCTGGGCGGTCCTGTAACCCATGCTGCCCTCTATAAACTCCACATGCTTTGACAATTGAAACCCTTGTCCGTCGACAATTTTTGGCTGTTCTTCAGGCCGGACTAGAATACTGTAATTCTTTATATCTTGATCTTCCTGTTGATTCTCTCAAACCTTTACAAATTATTCAGAACTCAGTAGCACGGATTCTATCTGGTACCTGCCTTCGTCAACACATTACTGCAGTGCTATATTCACTATACTTGCTTTCCATACAGTCAAGAGCAAATTATTTTAATTCATAAAATTTTGCATAATTATACTGCTACACAGCTACACTCCATGTTGTATGTCTACCATGCGAGCAGATTATTTCCATTAGTCAAATGCGGACTGCTCAGGGTGCCCTTGGTGAGACAAAGCTGACCCAATTATATGGCATGCTCTCCCAGACTAACTTCATAAAATTGAATGTCCCAAGCAATTCTGGAAACTGCTAAAAACTAATTTGTTCACCTTGGCATTTGAACCCAGGTGAGTAATATGAATATACTCTCAACTCAGACCACCTTTGTTTTTCAATTGTCTTTGTGTCTGTTGTCTGTTTATGTTTGTTATATTTTACTATGTAATTATTTTTGTTACCCACCATGAATGTATGATACATGCAGGATATACTTTTTAAGAAATATGAACTATAGGGAAAAATAATCCCAACTACAGGTACATGATGCTGGGTTCTGTATTGGAAGTCACTACCTAGGAAAAGGGCCTTGGAGTCCTTTTTGGCAATATATTGAAATCCTCAGCTCAGTATATAGAGGCAGTCAAAAAAGCAACAGAATGTTAGGAATTATCCGAAAAAGTATGAAGAATAAAATGGAAAATAACATATTGCCTCAGTATCCAGCCATGATGAGAGGGGACATAATAGAAATGTAAAAAATCATGAGGGGGTGGAATGGATAAATAAAGAACAGTTATTTACCCCTTCAAATAATACTAAAACAAGAGGACACTCCATGAAACCAAGAACCACCAGATTCAACTCAGTGCATTATCCAGCTGTGGAATTTGTTGCCAAAGGACATAGGTTTCGACAAATTCCTGAAGGAAATGTTCATAGCACATTATTAGCCAGACTAAAGAGAACTATTGCTATCCCTGAGAGAGATTAACAGGAATCAGACCTACTTTACAGGATCTGCCAGAAACTTGAGACCTGGAATGACCACTGTCAGAGACATGTGTTAGGATTTGTAGCTATGTGGGCCCTGGGCCAAGGTGAGAGATGGTACCGCCCACAGGGAGGAGCCCTATGAGCCTCACTGTCAGGAGGCAAAGTCTCAGCGGATGTCAGACCCAGCTGTGGGATAGAGTATTAGAGAGAAAGAGAGGCATTGCCCAGGAAGTGGGGAGTGCAGGAGAAATACACAGAGTCTGTGCGATGGGGTTTACCCAAGGGGAATACCTCTATAGTGAAGATATGGCAATGATCCGCAGAGTGGGGTACACCGATGAGACTCCTCAGTAGAGATGATACGATAGTGATCTGTGGAGCAGGGCACACCAGTGAGGGGTCCTCAGAAGAGATGACACGGTAGTGATCCGCAGCGCGGGGTACACCAATGAGGGTTACTCACTAAAGATGGTACGGTAGTGGTCTCCAGCGCAGGGTACACCGATGAGGGTTCTTCACATAGAGGTGGTGCGGTAGTGGCCCGCAGTGCGGGGTACACCGATGAGGGTTCCACACTAGAGATGGTATGGTAGTGGTCCGTAGAGCGGAGGTACTCACAGTAGCGAAGGTTCCAGGAGAAGCCCAAAGAAATGGAGCAAGTAGTAGTCCAAGGCAAAAGGCCCTCCGAGGAGTGGATAGCCAGAGACGAGAAAGGGCCCTCAAGGAGCGGGTACCCAGAGCGTCTCACACCAAGGAGCAGGAACTGGAAGTCCGTGGTGAGCAAAGTGGATTCAGCAATGAGGGAACTCATTGCCAAGTCGTAGGTAGGCAGGGCCAGCTGGCTTAAATGTCCTAGGATGACATCATCCGGAGGGGACACCCCCAAGGTTCCCGGCATGACATGCTTAAGACTGGCCCGTGTGCGCGCGCACGCGCCTAAGGGATTCCGAGGGCAAGATGGCGGTCGGCAGCGTCTGCAGCATCCAGGGAGGCCCGGGGACGGTAGGCAGGCCTTCGATAGCAGGCGGAGGCTTCCCCACGGAGTCAAAGCTGCATAGAAGGAGGTGAGCAACAGCGGTCGCAGCCGTCTGCAACTGACGGGCGTAACAACATGATGCTGGACTTGATGAAGCTTGGTCTGACCCAGCAAGGCAATTCTTACGTTCCTTATGTCTGCTTGGCCTCTGTTACAGGAAACATCTTAGAAACGATAATAAAAAAGGAAATAGCTAAGATCAGAATCGGTAGAACAGTCAGAATATAGCATGGATTCAAGACATATTGATCCTGCCAGGCTAACTTTTTTCAATTGTTTGGGGATGGGGAATTTCCAAGAAAATTACAATGGGCATAGACAATGAAAGTAGTATTGACACTGAAAGTCTTTGGCAAAACTCTACCTTATTTAAAAAAAAAATTAGAAATTTAGGAAAGTGAATAAATGCTCAAAAAATATCAGAAGGACATTCATAGTATGTAGTTACAAGTATAGATCTCAGTAGATAGATGGCGTAAGTTCAAAGCGGTCAGCAAAACATTCCCTTCAATTTATATATCACTGAGGGGTGAATTTTGAAAATATCGTGTAAAAACTTAGCATATACGTACGTTAAGTAGCATCTACTCACATATTCCGTATTTTATAAAATTCAAAAATATGTGCGTATTTTCACTTTCGTGCACACATACATGCACGTAAAAAACAGGCAGTCTAGGGATATTCCTGGGTGGGGCCAATATTTAGGCACTAAGTTGCTATTTTAAAAACACTTCCATATGTAGATTTGCCCATTTACTCAAATAATTTTACACCTGCTAATTATTTGGCATGTGAAATTAAACATGTTTATTATGTACTACTGGCCAAGAAGGAGGTCTAAGTAACTAAGGAGAGGTCAGGCTGAAGACCCAGGAGGGTCTCAATGACCTGGAGAAGGACCGGGAGAACTGGTAGACTAACTGATAAACTGGTAATTTCCTTGATTCGCACATGTTTTAAAATACACCAATTTATGCACATAAATCCCGATATATATATATATATATATATACGCGTATATTTTTAAATAGGAAAAGTACGTGTGTTCAATGTTCTGATATACATTCTTTCAATGCACTGCATGTAATTGCGCATAGGCCTACGTATGCACACATGTTGCGGGATAGAGATAGATACACATTTTATAAAATACATGTATCATACGCACGGGTTATATAACACTAGCAGAGATCTGCTCACACCCATGTATGTGCATATATGCCACCACGCCCGTTGGTTTGAAACTTATCCTCCCTGAGTTCAAGTCAACCAAACTTGGCACAACAAACATTTCTGTCAGAAAGTGATTTGTTGACATTGGTGAATGAAAAATGATCACACACTGCAACAGTAACTTTCACATGTGCATCAAGGTATGCCCAGGGATGTGGTAAGTTTATAACCTGCCTGCATGTTAATAAATAGCCTGACATGCACACGTGTACATTTTAAATAGGCATCCATCTGGGCACGCAAATCCTGCTTTTACCGCATAAATCGGGGGATTTTTCAAAGGGGCACGCACCCATGCCATTGCCAGTTTCACCTGTCTAGTTAACAGATAGGTCCCTCCAAACCGCCCTGGTTGAATACCGTACACTCCCCCAACTCAGGTATGGCTAATTTTTTATTTTTTTAAACTTACACCTCGTCCCTAGCAGAAGCACACAGGCCACACCCCCAAAATGCCCATGTCCCACCCAGACCATGCCCTGCCCCTTTTTGCAAACTTTTTGAGACGTGCACACAGCAGGAGATCCGTGCACGTATCTGGGCAGCTTTGGTGGGCACACGTGAGCCCGACGTCTTCGTGTATCTCCTGATTTTGGCGCGTACCAGGCTTTTAAAATTCACCTATGTTAGAAATTGCAGCTCAGGCTCCCTGTGTATCTCAGGGAATCTGAATAACCCCACTTTACCTGGGTTTCAGATAAGCTCCTACCCTAAATCACCAAATACATCTTAAGCCTCATCCCAATGTGGATAACCTCTTTCATGTCTGTCCTAAAGTGCTGAGTTGCTCCTCTTCACATCACTAATAGCTGGACTTTGGGCAGAAGAGGCGGTCTGAGCATTCTCCCATTGTAGTATCTATTCAAACTAAGGCCTGGATTTATCAAAATGTGGTATCGCATGCGATAGCAAAAGGGGAGTGTTTTATGCTAATATACAATTTATCACAATTTGTGCTACTTACCTATGTGAGAGTGAGTGCAAATAGCGATAACCTTTTCAGATTTAGCAATAGGTGCCAGACTGTTGTATTTCCTGCATTTGAGAGAGAGAACGAGAGAGTGCCTAGCCATAATGTACTCTCCCTAGAAGGGTATTTGTATCCTTATGAGAGGCCTACCTAGTAACTCGGGGCGAGGGTTAGGTGTTAGTGTAGGGGTTAGGGGCCGCTTTGACAGTCAATGTGAGACGTACGAACAGAACAGTGGTCTCTTGTGAAGATTGGATGGCCTTCGGAGTGAGGAAACTCACTCCAAGATGAGATTTGGGCAATGATCTCTCAACCTAGCTTGATGTTACCCAAATCTCTCTCTCTCCCGGCTTTAAAACCACTCAAATAGGCTGTTCTGGAGACATCGCTACATGCGAGAAAACCTTACCGCCCAGCAACACAGGCTATAGCATGGCTTAACGCGATTCAAAAAGGTGTAGTTAAAATCGACGTTAAGTCTGTGCGATACCATTTCGCACAGTGGCATACCTAGCCCACTCCCCGCCCCTAACTCCTCCTCTTTTGGGAATTTGCATCGCACCATACGATATGGTGCGATCGCATGCGATAAAGACGTTGTCGCATGCGTTAAGGGCCTATCGCATGCGTAAACAGGGCTTTTCGCATGCGATAAGCCCTTAACGCATGCGAAAACGCCTTATCGCATTTTGATAAATGAGGGGGTAAGAGCACAAAGCCATAATCATTTTCCCACAAATATCCTCAAAAGCATTTGCACAGCCCTGCTCCACAGGAATCAAAAGAGGAAAAGAAAAAAAAAATGTAAATCTTTCATTCCTTGTGGAAAATACACGGCCATAATTACAAGGACGTTTAATATATAGGGGAAGTGTAAGACATACATGTACGCTGTCACAAAAAGGGACTGAATTAGCACAAACCTATTTTAATATTTAAATGAGCTGGTACCAGGAGAAAAGCTTTGTATAGTCCTGCCTCATTTTAATGAAACATTTTGACAATTAGTACACTGGACTCTATGGCTTGAAAACACACAACACAGGACAGGCACACTGTACACTAGACAACTACAGCAGAAACACACATACCCTCAACAACTAGACAAAAACCACAGTCAAAGAACCACGTGTCTCAGTTTAAAAGAGTTTATTTTAAAAGTGCCAAGGTCTCTCCCACTGGAAGTACAGAAGCTGCTCCACAGCAGAAGTGTGTTGGCCTAGATTTATAGCAGCTTTGAGTAGGTGTGAATATAATCAGTTCTCAATATTCTCACAGGCAAATAAAAGGTATGTAAGCTTGAGCGAATTGGTATTTGTGAACCTGTCCGTGGACAGAGTGGAGGGTAATCAAAGAGCATCGCTGATGCATGCTCTAAATATCCCACAAATATCACCTTTTCCAACAACTGCTATTCAGCTTTTTTCTATTCTTCATCCTCCAAACTCAAAAATACTTTGGGGAATGGGACCCTTAAAAAAATCATATTAGAAATAATCTAGCTATACTTGTAGTTGGTGAGGATATGAAGAGGTTACAGAGTGACTGTAATAGCCTGGTACTATGATCATAAAGATAGTAAATGAGCTTCAATATAGGCAAAGGGTAATATGATGAACCTTGACAGTAGTAACCAATATGTTGTATATAAACTGAAGAGGTGCTAAGGTGGTGCTGTGCATCATTTTGCATGATAGACTACGAATGATGATGCAATTTACAGTTGCAGCATTTGTGTTCAGTTTCATAAACAATGGAGAAACATGTAGGGATATTATTCTTATTCTACAACAGTAACCAGTCCTAATGAGCGCACACTTGGTGCATATTTAGTAAAACATACCAACATGCACATGTCGTACATGTCAATACATGTTGTTAGTAAATAGGTCCCATGGAGATTAATGACCCATTGACAAACAATGCACAATAACACACATAAGTGTGTTGTGCATTTTTGTAAGTATGGCCCTTGGTGTAGAGTACTGGGTATTGACCATGCATTTTGTACATTAGGAAATGACCTAAAAGCTTCTCTACCAACATGGTGACTCACAAAAAAGCTCTTGGTATATATCTTTTTTAGAGTCTACAAATGTAGGATTTCAGCCTATAATTTTCAGCAAACAGACATCTATATGATAACCCTATGGTCAGATTACAAAGTGACAATTACTACTTACAAATGCTTCTTTTATAGGGTTAGTTGTACAGAATGCAGATTTTTTTTTTCCTTGGACACAAAATGCAACAAACATTTTAGTCCATCTGGACCAGAGAGAGTTAATAGGGTCGTACGACGTCCCCGCGTTTGATCTATCCTAGCACTCAACTTGCTGGCAATTTACAAATTAAAAGACAAGTAAACTGAAGGGTTCATAAGAGAAAGTTGAGGATTTATGGCGTTCTACTGTGCACATGGTATTCTTTGAGTTCCCAAGAGCCTCTTCCTGCTCATTTTTCCAGCTACAAATTAAATTAAGCTAAGCAAGATCTGTCCATACACTGACAGGATATTGTCCCAGCACCGCATTAGAAGGTTGAAATTTCTCATGGGGACCATGGAAACTGAGGTATTTAGGTATAGTGAATGAAAAACATGATGCCTTAAAAATGGATGCCTCTTAAGTGAATACTGCAGACACCAGTGTCTTCAAGAGAGCTACAAATAAGCTGGCCAAAGAGAATAATGCAGCGAGTTCAGGTTACAACAAGTTTTGTAGCAAAACAAATAAAATGCACCATGTTTTAAATGACCCCAAATATTCACAGTGGGCATCAGAAAAATAATGCTCAAAACACAATGTATATTCCAGATTGGACAGATCTAGAAAAAAATGGAAGTTCGGTAACAAGACGCTTTAAGATCACATAGCAGGATGGGGAACATACCTAGCTGATAATATATATATTTTTTGTCCACACTTAAAGGTGAATTTTAAAAACCCGGCACACACCAAAACCGGAAGATCCGCTCACAAGTTGGGCTCGCACGCACCGAGCAGATTTTAAAAGCAGCCCAGATATGCGGGCACTTGTCGCTGCACGCATGAATGAAAAGTTCATATAACGGGGCATACGTGGGCGTGTTCCTGGATTTCACACTGAAATTGGCGCGCAACTCCGTACGCACGCAGGCGCGCGTGCTGGGGGTCCACCGCCGCATAACTTTACTTCTCCTATGGATGACGTGTATTTGTAAAACAAAACTTTCTAGGCAGATCAGTGGGGGGGTTTTAAAAAGGAGGAGGGGGCTATTAAACTAGGGTGTTTAGAAGTCCTATCCCTTATCGGAACAACCTGGGAAAACTTGTAATGCCATCGGCACGCAGGTCTTTTAAAATCCCACCCCCCCACGTGGTAGAAGTGGCATTCGTGCACATAGGCGCGTGTCCACATAAAATTGCACGCGCGTGTGGCGCTGTCATGCTGTCTTACAACACGCACTCATATACGCGCACGTGTTATAAAACGACTGCGTCCCTGGGCGCAGGTTGATGAAAATGTGCTCGTTTAAAAGTTACCATCACAAAGCATGTTCCAGGAACATTTATGAACGTATATGTGGACTAAGACTATTAGGAAGATCACAGATGTTTACTGCTAGTACCCTAAAACAGTTTCCATCTCCCCACAGGTCTGGTGTATGATTCCCGACCGGGTAAATAAAATGAAACAAGGGCTAGAAAGGGGTCATAACCGTTCCTCTGTGTGCAAAATGCATTATATAATCACAATGATGGAAGCACATGAATGCTCTATTATGACCTGATTCAATAGCCTCTTAGAAACAGCTTCCTTTGAAAAGCTGATCTATAGAAATAATGGCAGAATGGAAACTTTGAAATAGATGAGAACAGATTTCCTTGAATGCTTGTAAACAACACATATTACAGTAATTGGGCATGTGGAGATGCAAGAGATGGTTTCCAGGTAAGGGTGTGACCAGATAGAAAGAAATTAGCCAATCAGTTCTTTTGAACTGTGATACTTCTATTCCTCTAAATCATTCTTCTCTTCTTTTTCTATTTATTGCATTATTTGTGCCACATCCCTTGAGGATGCATTCACCTTAAGTATGTTTGCATGTATAAGCCAGGGTTTCAGTAACCTAACAGGTTGTGTATAAAAAGGACTGTTAAAATGGATAGCAACGTTGTCCATGTAAATAACAAATGTATGGCTTAATCTGGTTAACTTACAGTCAGTTCAGTGTAATGATATATGATGGAACTTCTTTTTATTTTTTGCAGGTACAAATGAAAAAGAGACTCACTTTCCACGAATCTAAGCTTAAGGAACACCTTTTCTGACTAAGAGCCTGATATTCAAAAAGCATTTACACGCTTAAAATTGGGTTTGACGTGTGTAAATTCCCTTTACCCATGTAGGGCTTTTGAAAATTGCTACAATACATGCCAGTGAACTGTCCATAGGATATTCAAGTGTAAGTGCACTCGGGGCACGTGGCCAGGTATGCGGCAATTTTATATCCGGCGCATGCATGTTATAATATAATGTTATAAAATATCTGTACATTCAACACTAGGCCATTCTGTCAAATTATACAGTTAAATTAATAAACACTTTGTTACTCAATAAACCAATGTTGATCCCCCCTCAGTTTAAACTTTATCGCTGACCAAATCTCCCGAAGAACCTTTCACCCCAATTGACTGGCCTACACTGTGTTATTCTGTTTTTACATTTAAATTATCATGTTGCATGTTACTCAGTAAGTGTTATACAGTTAAATCACAGTCGATCCTCTCTTATCATAATTTATATCATTGCCTACTGTTCCTTCAAAATGTATGTGGTCACAGATGTTACGAAGTTTCAATGTAAAATAAGAAACCTATTTTACATTGAAACACTGTAAACCACCGGTGTGATATGTCAAATTGAACATCGGTACATAAAAACAAACAGATAATAAATAATAATAAAATAGCCCTGGGATGCGCATGTGTGCTCCTAAGTTTACAAGGGTTGTGCGCACAGACGCGGAATGTCGGCTGCGAGCCGCACAAGTGAGAGGGAATTTTATCACAGACGTGCGCCCACGCCCTGAGGTTTCACCGGTTCCTCCACCAGTTTGCGCAGTATACAGCTGGGTCCTCCAAACCCCCCCCCCCCCAGTTATCCCAGACCCCTCAAACTCCTCAGAGATGCCTGGAAATAGTTTCACTTACACCTCCTCCGTGGCAAAGATAACTTTACACTCATATATATACCTGGGCGTGTGCACAGGCACATAGGTACTTGCGTGCACATTTGTTGGCCCTGCCCTGGAAGGCCCACAACCCTGCCCCATATTCTGACCCCTTTTCTCCCTGATGAGAGATATGACTGCGGCGGGAGTGCGCGCACATGTGGGTTGCTTATAAAATCAGGTGGATGCGCAGTACCCTCTTCACAACCCACTCACTAAATTGTTACTTGCGACTCTTCGAAGCATACCTCCTAATCATTTCCTTGAGTCTGGACTAAGCCTAGCAGTCAATCCCGGCCTGTACATAACCTAACTTCCCCCCTCCCTTCCCCCTTCTATATATAATACCTTCAATAAATAACTAACTTATTTCCCTCCTCAATTGCCCTCCCCCCTCCCCTTAAGTCACTAAGGGCCTCATTTTCTAAAGCATCGCAGGCCTGCGATACTTTAGAAGATGAGGGGCGGGGGGCCGAAATGGGGGGGGGGCGGGCCTGCGCTAGCCGGCAGCGATCGCAGCGTCGCGGTGCGATCGCTGCCGGTTTCACACCCAATAGCGCCACCATAGGAGGTGTAGCTATTGGGAGCGAAATAGGCAGCGAAAAGGCTCCTTACCTTTTCGCTGTGCGCGCCGTCGTCATGGAGTCGGCCCCGGTGACGCCCCGACTCCTCCTCTTCCGGGGCCGACTCCGCCTCCATTTTGGTACCGCACGCGAAAAGGGACATTTCACGTGCGAAACGTCCCTTACCGCGTGCGATACGTTTGGAAAATGAGGCCCTAAGATTTGTACAGTCTCTACCTTCTCATAACTTTAAAACATAACTCTTATATCTTTGTATTATATGACTAAGTTAATCACTTTCACATGTTATCAAATGTTTTCCTATATTCTCATATGTTATCAAACATTTTTCCTATGTTCTTTAAATGCGTTCAAATGTTCTCTTATGCGTTCCATGTAACGGTTGTGCCTTTTCTCCTGTCCTTCCGCTTGTTCCTTGTAAACCGGTACGATGTGCAAACGGCTATCGGTTATATAAAAAAAGTTAAATAAATAAATGTGCTACGTGCGTTCCCAATTTTGGCAAGCACCTGGCTTTTCAAATTCACCTTTTAAGCGCATAAATCTCTTCTAAAAAAATTGCTGCGATAGTATGGTACATTTACAGGTGTAACTCCTTTTAAAATTACTTCCTTAGGTTATTGTATGTGAAGATGGGTCCATTACGTCATAGTAAAACACATCATGCAACATGCTTGTAATATCCAATATCCTTTTCACAATACAATATAATACAATGCAATACAAAAAAAACAAACAAACATTTAACCAAAACAAGTTTTCTAGTGCTATATATTCCATAGACATATGCATTTCTTAAAGTCTAAAAGGCTTTAATGAATATTTCTCTGCAGAAATAATTATTTCTTGATAGAGTGCTTTCATTGTGTCCACCCACACTCATAGGTAGATGTGTACAGCAGATATTTCAGAAATAGCACAGCCTATAAACATTTAATTGCACCAAATGTGGAACAGGAAAAAAAAAAGGTTTTATAAGATTAATATCATGCCGAATTTGCACACTCTTAACTGACTCTGTACACAGCATAATGAAATGGTCTACAATCCTTCCAAAGCTATATTAGATAGTGCACCAGTGAAAAAGCATTGTTCTTAAAATTCTGCATTCCCCCCCCCCCCCCCACCCAGTAACCATGTAATTTGCAAGACGCATTTTTAAATGATCTGAAACTGCAGCAGGCTTCATCAGTCAGAAGATACAGATAGATAATTCACCAAACTGTCACATGATCTTCCATCAGTCTAAAAGATGTGAATATATTGCCACAAGCTTTGGGAATAATGGGTGCACCTGTTTACAGTGTCACCTCTGTTTGCTAATTGTCTCCTTGAGCTACATTTTACTTCTAATGCATTTTTTTTTTTGACAGGCAGTGTCTATTTAGAAATCACATTACTTCAAGTGCAATTGTTCTTTTGTCTATCAAGTAAATGAAGTGTTGTTACACAGATTTCAGAATCTGATTGGTAAAGTATCAGTGCATCACAAAGGTCAACAATCAGTTATTTACCTGAAGTAATGAAAGGATGACAAACAACTTACGAGCGCAATCCTCTGTTTAATAGTAGAAGCCATAACTATGTGCATGTATATATATATATATATTTATTTTTTTTTATGGCTGCATAACATTCTATCATTTTGATATCCAGCTTGTCAAGTCAAATGATGAGGAGGAAGCAAAGGGCAGATAACAAAAATACAAACTAGCGACACAGCAGGTCAGGGTTGGCTCTAGTAGGCTACAACTCACCAGGAACCTGTCCGGTCAGGGAGGGCAAGCTGGTGGGAGCCGGACACTTTCCTGTAAGAAAAAAGAGACAACAAGGGGCAAAAAAAAAAAGGAATCATGACTCAGTGATCCCATAGGCCATGGTGAGCCAGGCTAGTGCCAGGAGGCCTCGACTCCCAACCAGATTCAGTGCTAGCAAGCTGCTGGCGAGGTGCAACGGGGCCTCAGGGACCTAGGAAGCCTGATGCTCTGCCAGAGCACCCGTACTATTCTCACTCGCTGGTTTTAGATTCCGTCAATGCTAGGCTAGGTATTGGATTAAGACTGGCAATTTGTGGCCCTGTTATGGTGGAAAATCAACGAGGACGACAACTTGCATAAGGAGCAATATTGTACAAATACTCAAGCTTCTACGGCTGGTATAGTAGCTGGGAGTTTTTAAGCTTAGCAGCATGGACCAGAATTACTGGGCAGGCTGCAAGGACCAATAGTCTTTATGTGCTATAGTTTACTATGTTACTACGAATGCATAAAAAGACAAAATTTGCAAGGACGTGAAGGCAAAGCCAGAGACCAAGTGGGGTCTGTGGTTTAAAAGAGATTAGGCAGACAAGATGGGTTTTACGTTCTTTACCTACCATCATGTTCTCTGTTTTTAAAAATGAATAATTATAAAATATAAAAATTAGAACGCTGATCTTAATTTAGAAAAATAGTCATATCTGCAATTGAACTATAAGCTTTTTTTTAATCTTTAAACTTATAAGTACTAATTTAATATGTATGTGGAATAAACTGTTGCACGCCCCGTCCGTGTCCGGTCCGTGCACCGGCCTGCTCTCCTCTCTGGCTCTCCTGCAGGTCCCGGGTCAGCCTCCCCAGCGGCAGCCGCAAGCTCTTCCAGGTCCCCACGGCGGCAGTCGCCGGGCCTTCCACTGTGCACCAGGCCTCACGCCGGAGTTCGCCGTCTCCCATAGTGTTGGCCACACCTCTATGTGCACAACCGCGTGTGCACCACCCAGCCTCTTGTAGGGCCAGGGGCGGGTCCTAGCTCCGCGGTGCGCCCTGATTGAAGGAGCTACTTAAGAAAGTCCCTGCCTGCACTTCCTTGCCTTGGCAATCAGGTCAGCATTGTGCTAGATTGTTACTGCACTTCTAAGCCTTGTTCCAGTCTCATTCCAGCCATGTTCCAGCCTTGTTCCTGCATCCTACTGCTCCAGCCTTGTTCCTGCATCCTACTGTTCCAGCGTCCTTCTGTTCCAGTGTTCGTCTGTCCATCTCCCCAGGTAGTACCCTCGGACTGTCTCTCTGGTACTGACCTCAGCCTGTTCCTTGACCTCACTGGCTGCTGCCTTTCTGACCTCTGCCTGCCTTGTGACCTCATCTGATCTCCGGAACCTGACCTCTGCATTGTTGACCACTCCTCAGACTGACCCTCGGACTCTGACCTACGTCTCCCGATTCTGTCCCTTGCCTTGTCATCGCCTACGCTGTTCTGCTCCTCTTTACTCCATCAAACCTACGATCTCCCGACCGTGCTCCCTTACTGTCCAAGCGGCCAGGGTTCCTACGGGCTCCACCCGGGGGGACCGCGGGCTTCCAGTGGTGAAGCTCATCCCAGCCTCTGTCTCCTCCAGTGCTCCACCCCATGGGGGCAGGTGCTTCCTGGTCCCTACCAGGGAGCCGTTCTCCACTGCTCCAGGACAAGGGTCCACCCCTGAGTGCAACATAAACTAAATATAATGTAACTCAAGGTCCTCTCATAACTTTGTAATACAAGTCAGTCAGATACCAGCAAGCTACAAACAGCAACAGCAAAATTCTACTATTCAATATTATATGGAATTATTCTCAATAATTGTTTTGTCAACTTAATTTACTTCGTACTTGCTAAAGTCCATTGAAAATGGAAAAACTCAACAAAAAATGCTTTACCAGTTTTACGTATGCAATAAAATGTATCATGTATCAACATATCCCTACAAGCATTCTGATAAACGAAAAAGCAAATGGAAAATTTAAGAAAAACTGATCAGGAAAATGGCTAAATAAGTATGTCAATTTTATGCTCTGCATACTGACCCTTTTCAAATTAAAAACAAGAATCTGTGCTACAATAACTTCATGGGTTTGAAAGACTCATTGAAAGGAATCATGAGTTACAGCTAGTATTCTCTCACCCTCTCGTGCCTTTTAAAGTGAACATCCCCACCAAACAGAACAAGGTGTAGCCTCCTCAATGCCTAAGAAGTCCTGAGAAAACGTGGCGGCACTGAAGTCATCAAAGCAATATCAGTGGAAGGGTTGCATTGCAAGAACCCAATTCCCCTATGAAAGTCATGGGGAATTTGCTCAAGGAAGCTGTCCTATGAGTTCCATTCAGCTCTTTAGAACACGCACGCCGCTCGCACATAGTTAGGATTTCCTTGCTAGGAAAGGCCACACCAGTAAATCAGATTGTCCAGGTTGACTTTTTTCAACGCCACAAATTCCCTTTGCGGTGAAGATATGCACCAGTTCCAAAAAAGATCTGAATTCAGTCACAAAGATGAAGAAAACCTTGATATGGACTGCAGAACTCATAGGGGTAGATTTTATAAAGTTGCACACACGCATATTTTTGTTCGCGCACCAGGCACGAACAAAAGTACACGGGATTTCAATAGATTCGTGTGTAGCCGCGCATATCCATTAAAATCCAGGGTCGGCGCGCGCAAGGCTGCCCAAAATCGGCAGCCTGCATGCGCCGAGCCGCGCAGCCTGCCTCCGTTCCCTACGAGGCCGCTCCTAAATCGGAGCGGCCTCAGAGGGAACTTTCCTTCGGCTTCCCCCCACCATCCCCTCCGCTCCCCAACCCACCTCCCTGGCCCTATCTACACCCTCCCTACCTTTGTCACGAAAGTTATGCCTGCTCGCGCCGGGCCGGCTGCCGGCACACCATGTTCTGGTCCGGGGGCTGGTCCGGAGGCCGTGACCATGCCCCAGGAACACCCGCAGCCCCGCCCCGGATGACGCACTGGCCGCGTCACGCCCCCCCCGCCCCCCCCCAATGACGCACTGGTCGCGACATGCACCCCAACACGCCCCCCCGACACCCCCACCCCCAGGAAAGCCCCGGGAACTGCGCGCGTAACCCTCTGAAAATCTACCCCATAATCTATGGCACAAAACATAGTTCATGGAAAAGAAGAAGCTTATAAATGGTAAGTATATGCACATATATTTAAAAAGTGCCAGCAGAGAAATGTGCTCCATTGATGCTTTTGGACACACACACTCAAAATTGGCCAAATTTCAAATGTCTAGAGCTTTGTGCAAGTAACATATCATTTTTAATCATAATTAAGATTTTCTTTGCCTCACAAATTCTCAAATTTGTTCACAACCAGAAAATGTCTTCCTTGATATAACATAAGCTAGCATTATTTTGTAAGCCTTGGGTTGTTTTGTTTTTTTTTTGGGGGGGGGGGGGGGGGATTGGATTATTTTTGGTTTTTATAGATTGTGTGAAAACAAATACATGAAATTAGTAAAAAGTGTGTGGAGGGAGACAGTTGATATTCTTCAACATCTAAATTGATTCAAATTGTGTATTAAAAAAAAAAATTAAATGCATCTGTTTCAAAGGTTCCATTTACTGCTATAAAGGTGGCAAACTAGCTTGTAACAGTGAACACCAGAATACTTTAAAAATACTAGCGACATTTTTCACCTTTTTTGTTTTCAAGATACAAAATAGCATTGCTTCTACAAACTTGATTAGTCTTCATGAATCAGAAAATAAGGTTTTCAAAAAAACGTTTTTGTACAAACCAGTGATTAGTAAATAGTGCACACAAAGAAAATATTGGCTTTTACTAAAAAAAACCAAAAAAAAAAAAACCCAAAGTATATGTTAATAGCTAGCATTAATTCAACCTCATATTAGCTCTAGAGACAAACACCACTCTCAATGCAAGTCACCCCAATACAAGGCCCATCTCCCCAGTTCCCATATTCCTGCCTCTGCTACCACCTCCATTTGGGTGGAAAAGGAGAAGAAGCAAACCCCAGTTGCTCCTGCCCCACTGATACTATATTCCAAAATGGCACTGGTCTTTGGTCAGTCAGCGCCATTGTGGAATACAGCACTGGCAAGATAAGAGTGAATGGGCATCACTCCAGCCCTATTTCAACCCAGGAATGGAATAAGATGGAGGGCCAAAGGGGTAGGTTCGGGTGGGGTCCTGAGGTTTTGTAGTTTTACAAACTGGACAGGCAGGGAGGAGGCAAGGCCTGCAGCTTCACTGTGGTGTACATTTTCAAAGTGGTTTTTGCGTGTGAGCAGGTACTTGCATCCATGCTATTTTATAAACATTGAGGGGTAGATTTTCTAAATTTGCGCGATCGCGTACTTTTGTTCGCGCATGAGGCGCGAACAAAAGTACGCTGGATTTTATAAGATACGCGCGTAGCTGCGCGTATCTTATAAAATCCGGGGTCGGCGCGCGCAAGGGGATGCATATTTGTGCAACCTGCGCGCGCCGAGCCCAGCACGCGCTGCCTGTTCCCTCCGAGGCCGCTCCGATTTCGGAGCGGCCTCGGAGGGAACTTTCCTTCGCCCTTCCCCTCCCTTCCCCTACCTAACCCACCCCCCGGCCCTATCTAAACCCCCCCTTACCTTTGTTGGCAGATTTACGCCTGCTAAAAGCAGATGTAAATCTGCGCGCGCCAGCGGGCTGCTGGCGCACCATCACCCGACCCAGGGGCTGGTCCGGAGGCCTCGACCACGCCCCCGGGCCCGCCCCCAAAACGCTGCATCACGCCCCCGAAACGCCGCATCGTTTCAGGAATGCCCCCGACACGCCTCCTCCCCGCCCCTTTTATGAAGCCCCGGGACTTACACGCGTCCCGGGGCTCTGCACGCGCCGGTGGCCTATGCAAAATAGGCGCGCCGGCACGTGAGGGCCCTGCGCGCGTAAATCCAGCCGGATTTACGCGCGCAGGGCATTTAAAATCCGCCCCTGAGAGTATGCATGTATTTTCAAAAAAAAGGGGGCAAGATTCAGATGTATGCACGGTAGTTGCTATTTTGTAAGAGTTATATGTGTCTACATTACCAAACTTATTCATACGAATGTCGGTAAATAAAAGTAAATAAATAAATAAATAAATAAATAAATAAATATACTTTTATACCTGCAAACTGACTTGTGCAAATGAAATCAGTCTTGTCTGTTGTCTGTAGTTCTTGGGTGGGAGGTGTGGGTAAAACGCTGGGGATTCAGGTTGAAGTGCTAGAGTATCTAGATGAACTGGAGAATAGCTGGGTGAATTGTTGGATGATTCCAACCGATGATTCCAAGTATGAGTGCAAGTAAGTGTTTACAAAATGGTATACATGCATACTTTATAAAATACCTCTTTCTAAAATTGGGGTTATTACACATATATGTTATATTTTTTAATGCACCTAAAATGAACGCACATCTGTTTATAAAACTGGTAGAGAAAGTAAGCATCTTCTTGCACTGGACATGATTGCATGTACTGAAACAAGGGACGTAACTTTTAAACAGGTGCACATGTGCGCGTTCATTCGCCCACACCCAGGGACGCAGCCATTTTATAATATATGCACATATGTGGTGCATGTTATAAAACAGCCTGACCATGGGCACATTTGACCGCAATTTTAAGTGGACACACGCCTATGCGTGCAGATGCCCCTTTTACCACGTAAGCGGGGGGGATTTTAAAAGACAAGCATGCCGACGCCATTACCTCTTTTTTCAGTTCATTCCCAGTTCGCCCAAGTAAGGAACAGAACTTCCAAACCCCCCTCCCCTAGTTGAATAGCCTCCCTTCTCTCCTGTTCGCCCTGACTTAAAATCCCGCCAATCTATCTGTAACTTGCACGTCATCCATAGCAGAAGTAAAATTTTGCAGCAGGGGACCCTGGTGAGAATAAGTATTTATACGCAGATTTCAATGTGAAATCCCGGATCACCCGTGTCCTGCTCAGACCACGCCTACACCCCACCTCTGTTTTGAATTTTTTTCAATTGTGCACATCGTGGCAAGTATGCGGGTACTCGGGCGGCTTTTAAAATCTGATCGCCACACATCGGCCTGAATTATGCACATATCTCCCAGTTTGAGTGCATGCTGGGCTTTAGAAATTCACCTTTAAGTGCATACTTTTATTGCAGAAATCAGTGGTATTTTATGACGTGCATCTATCGACACACTATTTATAAAATACTAGTATTAATCTCCTCCGAGTCCACTTCTACGCGTAAGGTTTGAAAGTTAGGCTTTATTTCTTTTTTTGTTTCTCCTTATGTCATTTTGTTAATTTATTTTGTTTTAAATTTTAAAAAAAAATAAATAAATAAGCAGACACTTTCTACTAGTGGAATGCATTGAAAAAATATCACAGCATGAAAAGAACCAATTTTTTTCCAGGACTAATAAGATCATCAGAATTAGGCACTACAAAGAGAAAATATGAGTCGTCATATTCTACAGAATCCGTTATGATTTTCTACTGAGCTTCTTGTTTGTGAAAGTTGCTAGATTAAATCCAAAGTCCTCCTTTCATCCAAAAATCTGATACAGAAAAGAAGGCAGAAGCACTGTAGGCCTACCGGTGTTTCATATCTGTTCTGGACAATGAACAACTCAAGAAGCTAAGAGGGCGTGCCGCCTTAGGCAGTCTCTTGGGAGCTACATCCAATTTGCTAATGGAACTGTCTCAATTGTGGACCAGTTTAAAAAAATACATGAAAGGGTAAATCTGGAATGAACCTGGACCTAGGAGGCTCTGATGTTTTAGAAGGGCCATGTGGGACTTACAAGCTTTCCATAGGATACATCTAGTAAAATCCATAGCATTAATACCAACCAGCACCTCAGATCAATTATGTTTGCAAGGCTGTCGACAAATTGAGGCACAGAATTATATATATATATATATATACATACGATCTGGGTATACCAACTAGTTTACTCCCTTAGGCAAAGGGGCAGATCTTAAAACCGGCGTAGATTTGTTCGTGCAACCCGGCACAAACAAATCTACGCCCGATTTTATAAAATGCGCGCGAAGCCGCACGCATGTTATAAAATCTAGGGTCGGCGTGCCCAAGGGGGTGCACAATTGTGCAACTTGCGCGTGCCGAGCCGCGCAGCCTTCCTCCGTTCCCTCTGCTTCCCCCCACCTTCCCATCCCTTCCCCTAGCTAACCCACCCCCCAGCCCTACCTAAATCCCCCCCCCCACCTTTGTTACAAAAGTTACGCGCGCCAGCCAGCTGCTGGCGCGCCATCCCCCGGCACAGGCTGCTGTGCCGGAGGACTTGGCCCTGCCCCTGGACCACTGCCACGCCCTCGGACCCGCGCCCTTCCTGCCCCTCTTTCGAAGCCCCAGGACATACGAGTGTCCCGGGGCTTGCGCGCGCCGCCAAGCCTATGCAAGATGGCGCACGCCGGGGCAGCTTTTCGGGGGTTACACGCATATGTTGCGCACGTAACCCTTTGAAAATCTGCCCCACGATGTTTTTGATTTTCAGCCACTTCAACAAGTACACCCAGCAGTCTGGCATGAACCTTGTGAGGCAATGATGTGGGAGGAAGCTTAAAATGTTAATATATTGAAATATGGTGGAGAATTTCTCTTCTGTTAGCATGGTGTTTCTGGAAATAGGTTAAAGCAGATCTCTTGAGGGGAATGGGCTGAACAGATTTCTCAGGTAAACTCGATAACGTTTTCACCAAAGCCAATAAAGTTAGCCAGTTAGTGCTGAATATCACATTAACTGACTAAATTTGAAAGTCTGCCCCAGAAACACCTCCAGCCTAGACCCTTGGTTTTGTTTTTTTTTTACCAGGCTTAATTTGTGGTAATGACAGCACAAATTTAGCAGGTGAAAATTACACTTAAAAAAAACGGGAGATTTTACCCAGCTATAATCCCATTCTAGCCAGGCAAATCTGTTTAATATCAACCTCTTGATGTCAAGAATTGGAAGGGCCTACTTAAACAGATAGGGGCAGATTTTAAAAGGTACGTGCATGTCATACATTTGTGCGCGCAACCCGGCACGCACAAATGTACGCCCGATTTTATAACTTGCGCGCGCAGCCGCGCGCAGGTTATAAAATCAGGGGTCGGCGCGCGCAAGGGGGTGCACACTAGTGCATCTCGCGCGCCGAGCCCTCGGGGAGACCAGCTGGCTTTCTCCATTCCCCCCCCCCCCCCCCCACACACACACACCTTCCCCTCGCTTCCCCTACCTGTCCCGCCCCCCAGCCCGAAAAAAAAACAAACCCGTACCTTTATCTCACAAGTTACGCCTGCCGGCGCGATCCCCCCAGCCCAGCAGCCTTGCAGAGGCCTCTGGCCACTCCCCGCCCCAGACCGCCCATTTTTTCAAGCCCCGGGACTTACACGCGTCATGGGGCTTTACGCATGCCGCCGGACCTTTTGAAAATAGGCCCGGCGCGCATATCCCTTTGAAAATCTGCCCCATAATGCTAGTCCTATTTCTTGCTACAGGACTGGGGAGGCTGCTGTGCAAGGAATATGAGAGGGCTGAATATATGGAAATTATGTTTGGAAAACAAATCTTTGTTTGAATTCTGTTGGTTATTGATAGGTGAGCATTTTCATGCGTCAGAACATTGGCCTTTGAGATTGTTCATTGTACTGTATGTATTGACTTTGTAAGTGATTTCCCAATACAATTCTTGAATACAGGAAAAAAAAACCAAAGTTAGTGAGCTCTTTAACTTCCATGTCTACAGAATGCATGACCAAGCTGGAGTCCCAGTTAGCACCACTTCAATGGTCAGATTTTCGTGGCATGTTTAGGAAAATAACTTGAAACACGTAGACCACATTTGAACTGAGGATTTATGAGTGAAATGTTCTGCACTCCAGTTCAACACTAGTCATCTGGTATCTGGATATTTACAAATCTGAATTCACTTATAATTATTTCTGCTTCGTCATATCTCAAGAGAACACAATTTGTTTTAGTTTAAAAGAAAAAAAAAAGAAAAGACAAAGAGCAAAGATTAATCATCCTATGGAGAAACACCTTTTCTGCACAGTTCAAGAAAGCAGACACCCAGGTTTCTTCTCTTTTATCACTCCCTCTTTCCTATCCACTTCTACTCGCTTCTCTTTCCCACAATACACAGAAACACAAACAGACCCAGAAAAATCAGTCAGCGTATCCATAGGACAGAATGCAAGCTGCAAGGAAGGCTGTGCAGAAAACGTGTCTCAGAATTCTCTGGCAACCCTAATCTAGCTACTACTGAAGTTCAGCAATTAACTATTACGTCAAATGTACTTACAATATAGCCGAATCTACATAAATTGAGCAACTGTGTGAAGATGTATTAAATGCATCTACAAATACAGCATGTGTACATATCTTATAAGCAACATTATTACAACAGCACACACTGGGCCTGATTTTCAACACTTAAAAATGGGCTTTACATGTGCAAATGCACTTTACCCATGCAAGTGGGTTTTTGAAAATTGCTACAATAGTAGTTACATTTATGCGTGGTAAAATCCTTTGAAAATTACCCCAAAATGTATTTGCAAATAAATAAAATGTGAGGAAAGAGAAAAATAAAAACTAAAAAAAAAAAAAAAAGGTCTAACTTTATCTTCTGAGAATCCAATCCAAAGCCTTTGTGAAAGTAACACAAAGAATTAGGCATCAATATCACAAAACCAAAAACAAAACACATTTTTAGCTGTACTGAGCATCTGGAATATGTTGGCTTGTGGTGGATGCTGAGAGTGGGCACAGTAAGGGCCATGGAGGAAGACTAGAAGCCTACACCTGATTGAGGGTTACAAACTGGCTCAAAGTTGGCAGGAGAAGTTGATCCAGTCCAGGTTTTACCCCTGTTCCTTGCATATACTTGTGGTTCTGACTTCTCTAACAGAGAGTCCATGATTACCCCCGGGGGGGGATAAAACCGGGACTGGATCAGCCTGTCCTGAAAACAATATGGAGCCCACTGGCAGCCCTATGTGTGGTGGTAATAACAGCAGCTGTGCACATCTGTCTCCTGGATAGACTGACAAAAAGGTAGCATCAATGCTGGTAAGTTTAACTGCACAATCACCTAGCTGACCAGGTTTCTATGATTTACTTTTGCTCTTTTTTTTTATTATGAAGGGGCTAGAGAGATCCTATTTTTGTATTATGTACGGCAATAAAATAAGGAAAAATGAATGATTACTGGGAAGCAAGGCTTTTAGGACCAACGTCCCCCGCAACATGCATGCTGCTACATACACTTCTCTAAAACAATCAAGAACATATTGGTATTGTGAAATTATGTTTCTCTAATAACACAAAAGTACTTAAGAGCTGAAATAGAAAGTAATGGAAAATGCAGTGAACTGTTGACAACATACAGAATTTCAGAAAATAATTTACAGAGAACAGCAGAGCAGATGAGTCAAAATTTTCACAAAAATATTTCTTGCCTCCAATAGTCCAATGTAATTCATTTTCTATCTCTGTTCATTAATCATTGTTAAAATTAGTGATCCATTTCTTCCTCTCTGCCATCTGCACTCAGCTTCGTAACAAACATGACACCTTCCTGCATAATGAAACCTGACAACTACGAGGATGCATTTCCAAATGGTTTTCAGCATATTTGCACTTCTATAACCGATTCCATTGTTCAGACAAAAAAAGGGGATTATTTAACCAGAATTCTTTCTTTATCATCTTGGTGCACAAGGAGTGTGCATGATGCAGGGGTACATCTAATGTGTGCCGTGTGTGTGTGTGTGCCCGCTCACACTTCCACCGTGGCACAGGCACGTGTACACGCAAGCGTGAAGCAAATACAGAATGAAGGAGAGCACTGCTCTCGGCTTAAAACGAATGATATTTTAGATCCGAACTGGAAAAATGAAAAAAATCATTAACACTCAACGTCTCCTCGGATGTCAAGCGATATTTAGTATTTATTTATTTATTTATTTACTGATAGGCGTTTCATATTCTGCGGGTTTTTTTTTGTTTTGCTTGTTTTCTAAACAAATATTCACAAGACGGTGCAGAGCAACACCATGGACAGAAAAGGAAAACCCCAAATTTTATTTTTAAAAAGTGTTTATTCGGAGCTTTGAGCCCTCTAACATATTTCTGACAAATCTACCCCCCACCCCCAAAAAATGGGGTTCATTTTCACATGCAGCTTAATTTGACTTTCTTATTTCAACTATTTTCCACCAAAGAACACTTTTAACAAGATTAAGCGATCTGGCAGAATGCAATATAAGCCAGTGGATAAATAATAACATATATTCCCTTCTTTAGATTCTCCTGTGCTAAGCCCTCATGCAAGAGGAAGCTCAGTCAGTACCCAGGTATTTTAGTAATTTCCGACCCTCTTTGCCCATTCAGAGCACTGCACATTGATTTCAAAGGATGTGAACGAATGAGTAAACGAATAGTCTGGAGAAACTCACATCAAAATTTGTCGTTTTGATCTTCATCCCGAACCCACCCGCCCCCATCCAAAATATATATATATATATGGAAACAAACTGGCATTACACGTGCGCCTGGCTCTTTTTGCTGCCTAGTTTTCTTTTCCTTTTTTTTTTTTCACATGCTTACACATCCCGACACATTTGATTCCAGGTTATCAGCACATCTGAGTTACAGAATGCTGATGGGGATAGAGGGCAGGCCTCGCCGGGCTGATTAGCATCATTTAAGAAAGCCTTCAGCGCGCCTGCTTCATCGGCTGCAGGAGCTCCGTGATGGGTGGCCTTTTAGCATTAGAAGTCACTACAGAGCAAACTCATTTGAATTGAATACGGATAAAAGAAAAGATTTGGCGATGCTTATTCAGAGATAACCTTTTAGGTTCCCAAAGCTGTGAAAAAAAAAAAAATTCAGGCTCTGCACTGAAGACATAAACAAATTTTTGTTTTAGTGCTAATAATCTTAAGCAGCTTCAATTGTGTGATACCCAAATTGCAAAATTATTTCCAGAGAAACAGAGAAAACCCTGTTTTACCTCATCAGCATTAGACCACAATGGTAGAAACAGGAGTTCATGCTAATCCATCACTGAAAGCAAAGCGTGTACTTGCACCACAATGTGATCAAGTATTTAATAAATTCAGTTAATACATGTTGGGATCTCTCATGGAAAGTACTAAACTTAACAAGAACACGAGATAGGGGAAGACACATTCTTATCCTGAATATTCAATGCTATAGGTTGCAACATTTCAGCTGCTTGCTAATTTCTAGATGCCTTCATTTCGCACCTGATGTATATCCGTGCACTGACAGTTTCATTTGAATGTCCAACATTAACAAAGAAAATAATATTCCTCTGGATGTGATTTATGTAAGATGTGTATGCAAATTTCACCACTTTAGTGACTATGCACACAACTAGAATCAATTAAAATTAAGTCTCCAGCCCAGTAGAGGGGAGGGCGTACCAGTCACTGTACAACAGGGACACCTAGTGGCCAGGTATAGGGCCCATGTTTTCAGGGTTCCAGAAATAGCCCTGATGCATGGCCCCAGCCAGGATTGTTGCTGCATGAACTGGGCTACATGAGTTGGAAAGGGATATAAAAAGGAGAAAAAAATCCTCCGGCAGTTTAAAAATGAAGGCTTATGGCACTGGATCCCATTCCTCAGTTCCAACTGAGCTGGAAGACCAAGGGAACAGGAGGAAACTGATGGTTCCCTCCCCCCCCCCCCCCCCCAATAAAAACACCGATTTTAGAAGTCTCTCTGAAGAGAAGTTATTTGCTTATAATTGACTTGGGTTAATGAAGCAATTTTATTGGTTAATAGGTGTTTTAACTTCACTATAATATATCTTATAGTATGTCCTCCCTTTTGGGAGAAGATGTTGTTGCGCTTGGAGGTGGACCCTTGTCCTGGAGCAATGCCCAGGACAAGGGTCCCTGGTAGGGACCAGGAAGCACCTGCCCCCAGGGGGCAGAGCACAAGATGAGAGAGAGGCTAGGATGAGATTCACCACGCCCACTGTCCCCTCGGGTGGAGCCCGTAGGGACCCGGGCCGCTTGGACTTAGGTGGGCCTCACAGGGTCTCCCGGAGAGGTAGTAGGGAGGCGTGCCCACGAGCAGCAAGGGAGCGCGGTCGTCACTAGGCTGTAGGTCTGGAGAAGCAAGGAAGGCCAGTACAGCATAGGTGATGATAAGGCAAGGGACAAAGCCAGAATCAGGAGATGTGGTCAATGGCAGCCGGGGTCAGAATCCAAGGATCAGTCCGAGGAGTAGTCAACGAAGCAGGGGTCAGGTTCCAGAGGTCAGAAGAGGTCACAAGGCAGGCAGAGGTCAGGATCCAGGCTGCGAACAGAATGGTCAAGGAGCAGGCCGAAGTCAGTACCAGAGACACAGTCTGAGGGTACTACCTGGGGAGACAGGACGGACAGACGCTGGAACAGTAGGACGCTAGAACAAGACTGGAACGAGACTGTGAACGCGGAGGCAAACTAGTACACTTACAGTGCCGACCTGATTTCCAAGGTAAGGAAGTGCAAGCAGGGACTTCCTTATATCGTACATTCAATCAGGGTGCGCCGCAGAGCTAGGACCCGCCCCTGGCCCTACAAGAGGCCGGGCGGTCCGCGTGCGTGTGCATAGGGGCATGGCCAACGCCACTGAGGACGCTGAACTCCGGTGTGAGGCCTGGTGCGCAGTGGAAGGCCCGGCGACCACCGCCGCGGGATGCCGAGGCCTGGAGGAGCTCGCGGCTGCCGCTGGGGAGGCCGACCCATGACCTGCCGAGGAGCTAGCAAGGTGTGCAGGCCCGTGTGTGGGCCGTGCACGAATGGGGCGCTCAACAGTACCCCCACTTCTAGGCCTCCCTCAACGTGGCCGTGGCTTTTCAGGATAGGTCCTGTGGAAAGTCCTGAGGAGCTCTTTATCAAGAATGTTGTGGGATGGTTCCCATGAGTTCTCCTCGACCTCATAACCCTCCCAGGCTAAGAGGTATTCCCATCTGTCTCGACACCGACGGACGTCGAGGACCTCTCTTACCTGGAGTGACAAATCTGGTTCGGTAGAGATCCGCGGAGGTGAAGGATCTCTACAAGAGGGCCTGGAGAGGACCAAAGGCTTCAAAGGAGACATGGAATGTGTTGTGGATGCCCATGACACGAGGTAGCTGCTCCCACTCTTCAACACTGGAAACGGGCCAATGTACTTGGGAGCCAGGCAATGAGAAGGGAGTCTCAACCTTATGTGTTGGGTGCTTAACCACACCTTCTGACCAGGATGAAAGAGTGGAGCAGGACGTCTATGGGCATCAGAAGTGCACTTGGAGCACTCAGCAGCCTGGGTAAGGCGTTCTTTGACTTGATTCCACACCTGGCGAATGGTGTAGGCCATGAATTGCACGGCTGGAGAAGGAACAGTCAGAGGAATTGGAAGTGGCAACCAAGGCTGTCAAACAAATACCACGGAGAACGGAGATACATCAGTGGTAGCAGCGACGTGGGTATTATGCGACAGCTCAGCCCAGGGTAACAGATCAGACCAGTTATCCTGCTGGTCATTCATGTAGGAGCGAAGGAATGTTTTCAAGGTCCGGTTGGTCCTTTCAGCTTGACCATTGGCCTGTGGATGATAGGCCGACGTGAAATTCAAGGCAATGTTAAACATTTTGCATAGAGAGCGCCAGTACCTGGTGGCAAACTGTGGTCCTCAGTTGGATATGGATATGATTTCCTTTGGGAGTCCATGGAGACAGAAAATGTGTTTCAGGAACAACTTGGCTAATTCTGGGGCCGATGGGAGGCCCAGCAGCGGAATGAAGTGACCCATTTTCGAAAAACGGTCGATGATGACCCAGATTACGGTATTGTTCTGGGACAGACGCAGGTCTGTGATGAAGTCCATTGAGATGCTGGACCATGGCTCGGTAGGTGCTGGTAGTGGTTGGGGTAGACCCCAAGGCCGTCCGGTAGGTGGGCGCAGATGGGACATGAATCCACATAGTTATGAGAGTCTTGCACCATGTTGGGCCACCAGTAATATCTCCGCAGCATCTCTAGGGTCCTGGTATGACCCGGGTATCCTGCCAATTTGGAATCATGGGCCCATTTCAGAACTCGTTCACGTAATCGACGTGGAACGATGGTTTTCCCAACTGGAACTGTAGTGGTCACGGCAAGGGATACGCAGGCAAGATCTATGATGTGTCTGGGAACATCAGAAACATGCTCTTGTTCGAAGGATCTTGATAGTGCATCAGCACAGAGGTTCTTGGAAGCTGGGCGATAATGTAGGACGAAATTGAAGTGTTCAAAGAAGAGCACCCATCGGGCTTGTCTAGGATTCAAACGTTGAGCTTCTTTAAGGTGCTCAAGATTCTTATGGTTGGTGAAAATGGTAAATTTATGTTGTGCCCCTTCCAACCAGGGGTGCCACTCTTGGAGCGCCAACTTGACGGCTAGAAGTTCTTGGTCACCAACGATGTAGTGCTGCTCTGTAGGAGAGAACATGTGTGAGTAGAATGAACAAGGTATCTACCCTTTGGAGAAAACTGCTCCAATTGCAGAGGCGTCGACTTTGACGACAAATGGGCATCTTGGGTCTGGATGCTGAAGGCAAGGACCAGAATAGAAGGCTTCTTTTAGCGTCTGAAAGGCGGCTTGTGCTTTGGGAGTCCACACACGAGTGTTAGCCCCTTTCTTGGTCATGGCGGTGAGCGGAGCAGCTAGGGGGTGAGCGGAGCAGCTAGGGTAAAATAATTGGCAATGAAGCTCCTGTAAAAATTAGTAAAGCCAAGGAAACATTGTAAGGCCAGTAGGCCTACTGGCTGGGGCCAGTCTCGGATCCCCTGACTTTATATGGATCCATGGAGAAACCTCGATCAGATATGATGTACCCGATTTCGCTCGAAGAGGCACTTTTCAAACTTGGCATAAAGGTGAACATGATCTCGATGGGTTTCAAAGTCTTTGAAAAAGATATACGATTACGAATGAGTACAAGAGGTCTCGGAGGATTTCGTTCATAAGGCGTTGAAAGACCGCTGGGGTATTGCATAGCCCAAAGGGCATCACGGTATATTCATAGTGACCATCCCTCATGTTGAATGCGGTTTTCCAGATATCTTCAGGTTGGATGAGTACCAGATTGTACGCACCCCTCAGATCTAACTTGGTGAAGATTCGTGCCCCGTGAAGGCGGTGAAACAGCTCACTGATAAGGGGCAGGGGGTACCAGTTTTTGCGGGTTATGGCATTGAGCCCTCTAGTCAATACAAGGGCATAAACCGCCGTCCTTTTTCTTGATGAAGAAAAAGCCCACTCCAGCGGGAGAATCAGAAGGATGAATGAACCCTTTTTCTAAGTTCTCTTTGATAGACATGACTAGGGTTTCTGGATGAGACAATGGATAAGTTATGCCCGGCAGAAGTTCTATGGAGCAATTCAACTTGCGTAACAGAGGCAAAGTGTCCGCCTTCTGCTTCGAGAATACTTCTTCAAACTCAGCATACTGGGTAGGCAAAACTCAGCATACTGGGTAGGCAAAAGAGACAGCTGGAGATACTTAACATAGACATGTCTTCTGGCATTTGGAACCCCACTGCACCAACTTCAGGGAATGCCAATCGAACTGGGGTTCATGGACCTGGAGCCAGGGCAGCCCCAGGATAACTAGATGTGTGGAAAGTTTTAACACATAGAAGGACATCTCCTCCTCTTGGAGAGTGCCCATGGTAAGATGGACAGCCACTGTTCGAAGGGTGATGAGCCCTGGAGGATGTTCTCCTTGAATGGAGGTGATGCGGAGGCTCACATCTAAAGGCTGAGAGGAATGTTCAGAAGCTTGACAATGTCATCCATGATGAAGCTGCCACTTGCTCCTGTATCGACAAGAGCAGTGGTGGTGAAGGAGTGGGCCTTGATGCCCAGAGAGACTGGAAGCAGGAGTTGGGGGCCAGTGACAGTAGCGCCTAAGCTCGGGACCCCCGCTGGGCTCAGATATTGCAGTTTTCCAGACGGACAGGACAGGACAGCCGAAGATGTCTGGAAGCACCACAGTAAAGGCAAAGACCCTCCTTCCTGCGACGGAGACATTCGGTCAGAGACAGTCGCCCATGGTTCACCTCCATGGGTTGCACCACGGGAGGAGGTGGTGGTGATGGAGTCTTGGCTGGAGAACTCTGGACACGCGTGGGACGCGGTGTAGGAGAGCGGGAAGCCTTTACTTCTAGGCGCCTTTGCCCGAGTCGATGGTCGATCTTCCCGGTGAGGGAAATCAGGTCCTCTAGACTTGAGAGTCTCACGGACAGAGAGTTCATCTTTGAGAGTGCTGGAGAGTCCATCTAGGAAGATGGCTTGCAGACAATCTTCTTGCCACCCGAGCTCAGTAGCCAGAGTTCTGAATTCCACTGTATACTCAGAGAGGGTCCGTGACCCTTAACGGAGGTGGAATAGATTATGGCTGGCTACAGCTTGGTGGCCTGGGTCTCCAAAGGTCTGCTTGAAGAAAGCAACAAACTCAGATAGCTGGGAAAGCATGGGATCAGAGCGTTCCCATAATGGAGAGGCCCATGCAAGAGCCTTCCCTTCTAGGCGGGAAAGGATGAAGGTCACTTTAGAGGTTTCCTTCAGGAACAAGGAGGGTTGCAATGCAAATTGCATGAAGCACTGATTGAGGAAGCCACAACAAGAGCGTGGGTCCCCATTGTATCGAGGAGGTGCAGGGAGTGCCAAAGATGCTTTGGGTAGCATAGAGGCCAATAGGTCCACGGGATTGGCCAGAGCTGTATCTCGCAGCTGGAAACGAAGCTCTTCCACCGAAGAGGCTAGCGATTCCAAAGCTTGGTGATGTTCTTTGACTGTGGCAGCCAAACCCGGTAGGGCCCTGGAGGCGGGAGACTCCGCCAAGTCCGAGGCCTTGGTAACCTGTTGCGCTTGGAGGTGGACCCTTGTCCTGGAGTAGTGGAGAACGGCTCCCTGATAGGGACCAGGAAGCACCTGCCCACAGGGGGCGGAGCACAGGAGGAGACAGAGGCTAGGATGAGCTTCACCACTGGAAGCCCGCGGTCCCCCCGGGTGGAGCCCGTAGGGACCCGGGCCGCTTGGACTTAGGTGGGCCTTGCAGGATCTCCCGGAAAGGTAGTAGGGAGGTGTGCCCACGAGTAGCAAGGGAGCGTGGTCAGTAACTAGGCTGTAGGTCTGGAGAAGCAAGGAAGGCCAGTACAGCGTAGGTGATGATAAGGCAAGGGACAAAGCCAGAATCAGGAGATGTGGTCAATGGCAGCCGGGGTCAGAATCCGAGGATCAGTCCGAGGAGTAGTCAACGAAGCAGGGGTCAGGTTCCAGATGTCAGACGAGGTCACAAAGCAGGCCGAGCTCAGTACCAGTCCGAGGGTACTACCTGGGGAGACAGGACGGGCAGACGCTGGAACAGAAGGACGCAGGAAGAGAAGGACGCTGGACAAGGCTGGAACAGTAGGACGCTGGAACAGTAGGATGCTGGAAAAAGGCTGAAACAAGACTGGAACAAGACTGTGAACGCAGAGGCATACTAGTACACTTACAGTGCTGACACGATTGCCAAGGCAGGAACATTCTTATATTGTACGTTCAATCAGGGCGTGCCGCGGAGCTAGGACCCGCCCCTGGCCCTACAAGAGGTCGGGCGGTCTGTGCGCGCGTAGGGGCGTGGCCAACTCCACTGAGGATGCCGACCTCCGGTGTGAGGTCTGGTGCGCAGTGGAAGGCCCGGCGACTGCCGCCACGGGATGCCAAGGCCTGGAGGAGCTCGCAGCTGCCGCTGAGGAGGCCGACCCATGACCTGCAGATGAGCTAGCGAGGTGAGCAGACCCGTGCGCAAGCCGGGCGCAGATGGGGTGCGCAACAGATGTGGGGAAAGGGATGAGAGAAGCTGTTTTTATAGATATAACACCACATGCACACTAATAGGCCAATTCAGGTCTTGTCATCTTCCTCTATGATGCTCCCCTTCCATGTCTTATTACCAAGTTTTATAATAATCCACACAGCTACCAAAACTTACAAACCCACTGTCAAAAAAATCTGGCCTCCTCATGTTAATCGAAGTATGGGTGTTAATAATGTTCACTATGTGGACTACTCCAATGCCTTCTTGGAATGCAGGTTATCCTTTGGATACTCCTATTGCTTCCACTATCCCTTCATTTTTTGCAAGTAAGGATCCTTTATGATTACCCCCAATAACATTTTGAAGCCCATTACATTTTAGCTTCCACCACTATTATGGGAGGGCATTCTAGATACCTACCACAGTTCCATAAAAAAATATTTCTTGATGTTGTTCCTAAATCTTCCCACTTGGAGGTCCAGAACTGATCTTATTTAGATGAGGCCTCACCATTGTCCTATCCAGAAGCATTATCACTTCTTTTTCTCTGCTAGTTATGCCTCTTCCTATGCAAACCAGAATCCCTCTAGCTCTGGATATTGCCATATTGCCTTATCAAACTGATTCACTACTTTGAGATCATCAAACCTCTTGGTTGGTGACCATCATCTTTTTGCCCCATCCCCTTACATACTGCTCCCCCAGATTTCTTCACCCTAAATGCATGACTGCACTTTTTGCATTGAATCTTAATTGCCAAGCATTCAACCACCCCTCATACTTTTTTAGATCACTTCTCATTCTGTTTACTCCCTCAAGTATGTCCACTGGTGCAGATCTTTATGCACCTGTAAACTTGTCCTCATAACCCCTCCACAATCTGTTGTGATCAGTGTCGGGACCTGATTGCCAAGAAGACAGTGAACCCTTGGCACTACCTCAGGCGAGGCTCCCAAGCACATGCAGTGGAAGGCAAGAGTATCCAGGCCTGACTGGGCTTGGAACATAGCTTGGACTTGGAAAGTGGATCACTCAAGCCTCCACTGAACCTGCACGCACAAAAGGTGAGACCCACCAATGCAATGCTGGTCTCTGGGGTAGCCCTCCAGCCTTTCGGACTTGCCGCTTGGGAACGGGCATGTACCTCAGGACAGACGGAGGTCAAGAACAGCAGATGATGTGGAACAAGACTTGGAACATGAAACATCACTTGGATCATCACTTAACACGAGGAACGAAGGTAGGAACAACACTTGGGACATGAAGATCCGCTGACTGGGCAAGGTCCACGAGACAGGAACTAGGAAACCAGAATATCAGAATGAGGATGGCCTCCGAGAACTTGAACCAGAGAGGATGGGCTTGAAATAAGGAACATGACTTGCAACTAGGAACATGGAGACCATTAGCTGAACAAGCTCCATGAGACTGGGAATCCGGAGTATCGGTAAGGTGGCCTCCAAAGACTTGAAGCTGCAGAATGGGCCTGAATTGGAAACCTGGAAACAGGCCTAGTGCTTGAGGCTGTCTACACAGCCCATGGGCTGGTCACGGACCATGACGCTGGCATGCCTGCAGGGACCTGGAACAAGGAACGAAGACTTGGACTGCGGCTGAAGAGATGAAGACCAGGACTCTGAAGATTAGGGAGACTTGACCCAAGGACATGGGAAGCAACGCAACCTACAAAGCCCGCATGGGCTGGTCACAGTCCACGTACTCGCAGGACTTGTGTGCAGGGCTCCAAGGATTTGGAATACCTGGACGAAGCAAAGACTTGGTACTCAGAAGACCTGGAAGACACTGGAGACCTGGAAGACTCTGGAGACTTGGAAGACTCTGGACTTGGAACCAGGAACAGGAACCAAACAAGAGACCAGGAACAAGGAATGAAGAGATGGATGTCCAACGAAGATCAGGAACACACAACATGGATCATGAAGACCCAATGCAAGAGCAATCAGGAAGTGGCAGAAGAGTCCTTTTATATGGCTGGCTGAGGACATATTACAGACATCATCAGGAAGGGCCGCAGGGCTTTTCCCGCTGCATGCCTTTTAAATTGTAGATGGTGAGATGCGCGAGTGCCTAGGAGGACACTGCATTTAGCCGCAAAAATCACAACAGCATTGGCGGTGGCCCAGCCGCAAAGAAGGCATTGGCAGCACTCAGCCGCAAAGAGAGACAGTATGACAGAGCACTTCAGCGCCGCATAGAAGCAGCAGAGTTTGGCGGCATCAGCAGCTCCTCCAGGCTGTGCTGGACGGTGGAAGCGTCAGTGCCTGGCAGCGCCTCATTGGGGGTGAGTGTGCTGCTCGTGGCTCGTGGCAAACACAACAGTACCCCCTCCTCAAAGCCTCTTCAGCTGCAGAAGAGACGAAGGTATTCCTTATACCAACAGGGAGAAATTGAGGGTTCAAAGACAGGAACTGGAGATTCCTTTATTTTGGGACTGAAGCAAAGAAGTATTCAACCTGCAGATGTAGAAAAAGATATTCTGAGTGCTTGGACAAAAACAGGGCAGAAGCTTGAACCAAAAACTGGAGGCACGGGTTCAATTTATCATCCAGGAGGGCTGGACCAATTTCTAGGTTCTCATTTGGATTTTACAAGAATGAGGGTCGAATTGAAATTATTATCCTTAAGCCACTCTGGCAATGGCAATGGTTGATTAGTTGTTAGAGGATCATTTCTTTGAAGCCACTATGGCAGATACTGCTATTGAACCATGAAGAGTGAGTAAATGGGACTGCGACTTGCAACAGGTTAACTCTGAAGTAACCAGTGGCACTGAAGGATCCAAGGGAATAGCTACTGCTCAGACATTGCTTCACCTACAGCTACAGCCACATGACAGACGATTGATTGAAGAACGTAGGTGCACAGCTATAGATCGTGGCACCTTCTGAAGTACAGAAATGCTTCCAGGGACTGAGAAGTCCTGACTGACTGTGGCCCGGAGTCATGAAGCAGATACCACAAACAGATGGAGCAGGAACCTGTGGTTTAATGCCAGAAGGTGAAATTAACCCTTGATTTCGGGATCCATAAGTTTGAATAGGCTTATATTCCAGAGTGGATCTTTTTTTGTAGTTAAAGCTTGATAGAAGAGAGGTGAAATGCTGAAAATAGCCTCTCTTCCTTTTCTGTTACACCGACAGAATTTGAGCTGAACAAGGATCGTTATTCTCAGGTTGTTGAAGAATAGCATTTCAACCAGTAACAGAGTTAACATAAAAGTCTCTGTCAGTTTTTACTTGCGTTTCTCATCAGTCATAGGGTGACTATGGATACTTTGCTTCCATGCCTGTGGTGTCACTTGAGCTGAAATCAACTCTTGCTGGAATTAAACAATTCTACAAGGACAGAGTTCTGTAACTGGATATAGAATAAACACTCTAGAGATCAGTCGCATTCCTATAGTCTTCCTTAAAATGACTTACTCTGGTGCCACTCAAAATCAAAGTCTCTAGATTTCATAATCAGTACTTGCTCTTATAACAAGTAAATTTTAAAACCCCGGCATGCACCAATACCAGGAGATACGTGCGTGGTCGGGTCATGCACATTTTCAAAGTAGTCCAGCCACGCGCGTATCTCCTGGTATGAGCAGAAAAGCCAGGTTTCAAAAGAGGGGAGGGCTGGGGGCGGGGTCTGAGTGGGGCAGGGACCAGCCAAGACAGCGCCATTAGGCACTGTCCCAGTGAAGCACACGCCAGCAGCCAGCCAGCATGCGCTACTTACTACTGCTCAGGAAAACAGGTAAATATAAAAACAAAACAATAAAAGCTAGGTAGAGGGGTTTTAGGGGTCGGGGTGGAGAGGGGAAAAGGGAGGCAGGGGAGGTAGGGGGTTAAGGAAGTTCCCTCCCAGTCCGCTCCTTTATTGGAGCAGACTGGGAAGGAACTGGGGAAGGCCCAATTGAGTTGCCACGCACTTCTAACAAAATTCTCCCCACTTGTACGCGATATAAAAATCGGGCATGCACGTGCACGTTATAAAATTGGTGTGTCCAAATGCGCACGCTGGGATCCACGCGCACATGGACGCCCGCGCGCTTATTTAAAAATCTACTTCATAATGTTTTCTGGCAGAAGTAGAAACTCCAAAGTCTTTATTTTTGCTGTTGGAAGCCCATCTGACTAAGGAAACAATGGAATAATAGATAGCAAAGCTTCTCAGAAGGCGTTTGACTAAAATGCCAAAGGATAGCTGTGAGAAGCGCAAATTTATAAAGAAAACAAGAAGCGTATGAGGAAGTGGAAGGCATCCTTTGATTAGGCTGATTAGCAAGGGGGCTGGCCCAAACGCTCTTCTAAAGAAGTCTGCAATTGACTATAAAGTCCCAAAATTATCACCAGCAGATTTTACTTGAGCACTACACAAGGGAAATGGGGCTGGAGCATGGCAACTTCAAAAAATAGCTGTGGCAGATGTTCTTCAAGGTTGAAAAGAGCTCTTTGCACGTCAGGGTCTAAAAAAATTGGTTGTTACCCTGCTGCATTTCAGTTAAGATGGCATCTCAATTCTAGGCCCTTTTAAATAGAGGTGTTTCTTTTGAATCACTATTAGAGGACAGGAAACATCCATAGGGTCACCGTCAATCTCCATCCAGAGCTGAGGACTAGCAAGGCAAAGTTGATGACTTTGAACAAAACTGATGGATTGCTCAATGCAGGGCAAGAGACTGGAGCAAAGCCGAAAGGTTGAAGCAACGTGAAGACAAATGATGACATGGCTGAAAGCCTGGAACAAGACTGGTGGTTTGGAGCACAATTGGAAGCTGATGCTGCGAAGAAAATCAAAACTTGAATCAACTGAAGATCTTGAATGAAGATTGGATGCAGCTGCCTTCTTCAGGGCATAGGAAGTCAAGGAAAAGAGAGAACTAAAAGAGTTGGACACAATGAAAAACTTGAGCAACCTGGGTGCAGGCGCCTCCTGCAGGTAGTAAAAACCCAGGAAGAAAACTCAGGTGCCTCCTGCTGGTTGTCAAAAAATTTCTAGGAACAATCGCAAGTGCCTCCTGCAGGTCATAGAAAAGCTCCAGGAACAAATGCAAGTGCCTCCTGTGGGTTATAGAGAAACTATTCAGAAGCAAAACATGGTTTAGACAACATTTTTTACTTGAAACAAGATGCAAAAAATCCAGGCATCAGAGACCCATCACAAGGACATATTTACCAAGCTCATGCTCTTGGCATTCTATTGCGATCAGTGTCAGGACTTGATCATTGAGAAGAGGATGAGCTCTTGGACCATGGACCTACCTCAGGCAAGGCTCCCAAGCATATGCCGCAGAAGACGAGTGTATTCCAGCATGGACTGGACTTGAAACTTAACTTGGATCTGGAACACAACTTGGACCTGGAACACGAACCGCTCAGGCCTCCGCTGAACTTGCAAGCACCAAGAGTGAGACCCCAACAACACAGTGCTGGTCTCTGGGGTAGGCCCTCCAGCCACTACAAAAGCTCTTTCAGTCTTTCAGTTTGGGAATCAGGACAGGACAGGGGTCGAGGACAGGAGATGACATGGAACAAAACTTGGAACATGAACATCTACTTGACACGAGGAATGGAGCTAGGAACATCACTTGGAACTAGCAACATGGTGATCCACTGACTGGACAAGGTCCATGAGACCAGAACTAGGAAACTGGAGTATCGGAAAGAGGATGGCTTCCGAGGACTTGAAACAGAGAGGATGGGCTTGGAACGAGGACATGACTTGGAACTAGGAACATGGACACCACTGGCTAAACAAGCTCCATGAGGCCGGGAATCCAGAGTATCAATAAGGTGGCCTCCGAGGAGTTGAACCTGCGGGAATGGACTGAAGGACAGAAGCAAAGAAGTGAGTTAGCTGGACCACCTCCAAAAGGCCAGGAATCAGGAGTATCGATAAGGTGACCTTCAAGGACTTGAAGCTGCAGGATGGAAACCTAGAAGCAGGCCTAGTGCTACGAGGTGCCTTACACAGCCTGTGGGCTGGTCGCGGACCACAATGCTGGCATGCCTGTAGGGACATGGAATTAGGAATGAAGACGGACTGCGGCTGAAGAGATGACCAGGATTCTGAAGACTAGTGAGACATGGCCCCAGGATGTAGGAAACAATGTGATCTACACAGCCTGCCATGGGCTGGTCACGGTCCACATACTCGCAGGACTCGGGTGTAGGGCTCCGAGGACTTGGAATACTTAGATGAGGCGAAGACTTGAACTCAGAAGCCTCAGGAGATTGGAAGATGCTGGATACTTGGAACCAAGATCAGGAACCCAAAGAGAGACCAGGAACAAGGAATGAAGAGATGGATGTCCAATGAAGATCAGGAACACACAACATGGAATATGAAGACCCAATGCAAGGGCAATCATGAAGTGTCAGCCCTTTTATATGGTTGACTGGAGGACTTAGTACAGATGTCATTAGGAATGGCCAGGGGGCTTTTCCCGCCATGAGCCCATAAATTTTAGATGGTGACATGCATGCACACACCTTGGAGGACACTGGGGAGAGCTGGAATCGGCAGTGTTCAGCTGCAAAGATCACAATAGAGTTGGCGGCAGCCCAGCCGCAAAGAAAGCATTGGCAGCATTCAGCCACAAAGAGAGACAGCGCAACACAGCACCTCAGTGCCATATGGGAGCGGCAGAGTTTGCGGCGTTGGCAGCCCTTCCAGGCCGAGCCAAATGGGGGAAAATGTTGGCGCCTGGCAGCACAGCATTTGGGGCGAGTGAGCTGCTTGCGGCTTGTCCGCGGATGGAAAACACAACAATATTGCTCACAAAGATACTGAAAAGAACCGACTACACGACCAATCCTTGAATGAATTCAATTTACCATTATCTTCTATTGTTTGTCATTCAATCATTTTCTAATCCAGTCTACCATCTTGGGACTAACCTCCAGCCTACTCAGTTTATTAAATGAGCATCTAATGTAGGAGAGTATCAAAGCCTTTACTGAAATCCAAATAATCCACATCCAGTTCACATCCCTGATCTAATTCTCTAGTGATACAATTGAAAAAAAATCTGATTTGTTTGATAAGACCTTCCTCTGCTAAAACCATGCTGCCTTGGATCCTGCAACCAACTGGATTGTAGATAGTTCAATATCTTTTTCTTTAGTAGAGCTTCCATTAGTTTTCCCACCACTGAAATAAGACTACCCAGTCAATTGTTTCCAATCTCTTTTCTGTTATCATTCTGCTGTTCTGCTTCCATCTCCAAAGAATTATTAAACGTCCTTCAGTAGACCAGTCAGAACCTCTCTGAGCTCTCTTAGTATCCTAAGATGTCTTCCATCTGGCCCTATGGCTTTGACCACTTTTAGTTTTGCTAGTTCAACACAAAAACACTCTGCTGTAAATGCTGTCATATCTACCCTACTTGTACCCTTGCCAACAGTCAGTTGTCCTTCTCCAAACCCAGTGTAGTAATGATGCATGATGAAGAGGTCTATAAATATGGTGACCATATAGCTGCATGTCCAGAGGGTCAAGCTGAACCACTTCTGGTTTTATCCCTTGGCATAAAGGAAGATGTAATTTCCCAACTGAATTCCCTCAGAAAAGCAGGCCATCTCCCTGCATGCCATGCATAAAACCAGGTCAGCCTCTCCTTAATCTTAGAGAACAGAGCTCGGATCCTTGAAACCTGGTTTTATTCCCCTGTCAACCTTTCATTGTGTGACCTGCAACAAGTCACTTAACCCTTCGGCACAGGCATTTATTAAAAGCTTTTTAGAGTACCAACACTGCACCTTTTTGAATTATATTTTCAGCATTGTTGCACTAATGGTGCTACATACATTTTAAAAAGTATTCCTATTCGACAGTATGTAATCCAAAACTGGAGTAGCACAAAGACTCCATTCTGTGATTTTTGCCTCTTTGTGGTTTTCAGTGCTCAGCTTCTTTTAACTTGATAGCATTAATTAAAGAGTAAAAAAAAATGAACACAGAGTCACACAACTTGAGTTTTACTGGCTACAGCAAATTTACCATCATATGTGAAATATCTGTAATAATCCCTTACATATCCATCACACATAAGATGAATAGCTCCCCGCTGGTGTTAACTAGCAGGTTCCACTGTGTATACACAGCAGATAGAGAACTATGAATTACACAATGGCAAATCCAGCTTTAAGGCTTTGTTCACATCATAAACTAATAAAGGCCAACTTCCCTGGTCACGATGTCATCTATAGCTTTAAATATCATTTAAATACCATTACCACAGTACTCAGTGATGCCCAGCTCCCTTTTACAACTCTTCCTAAAAGCAAAAATATAGACGGATTTGTGAGCATTCCCTTGCTGAACAGTCAGCGTTTTTAAGCTTTGCCATTCCTATAGCACGAGGCATCATGGCAGGAGGCAAATGCCCATACCTGTTATGATGGTTCATGCGTCTCATGGATCCCAAGCATACCCTTTACAGTAGCTGCAGAATACCATAAATTCACTTTGACAAATGGCTTATATATGCACTACAACTGCAATACTGTGAACTGTGCTCCACCCTGTGAAATACTAGGTCTGAAGTAGGTTCTCTGTGTGCTGTGTATTAAAAGATATGCCAATCTACCTAGGTCAAAGAGCTACCTTTACGTTTAGATGACCTAAGCCTAGACTGAGCCTGATTTGCTAAGGCTTTTTTCTCCCATTCTGTGTCTATGGAGAAATAAAGCTCAAAGGGGTGGGGAATTAGGCTCAAAGCGGGTGGGGAACTGTATGCATTTACATGCCAGGATTAAAATGTATTCAGTAAATAATTTTTAAACATTTGCAGAATTTTTTGGAGTCACCTCCACTAAAGTAGATAAGCATGAATCCATATGCACATCTCAAGAGAAACTTGAACTTTTACTTGACTCCTGGGGAAAATATCCTTAGGTTATAGTTGGCTAGGCAAAGAAGATATTTTAACCTGCTGTCTGACAAATCAGGGCGGACTTATTTTAACCTCTTGGTTCCAGCACATTAATTCAACATGAGCTTGCTGCTGTTGCTACTACCTTTGCCTCCCAGAACCGTTAAGCTGTTAGGTGGTAGCCACATTTGCTTCTTGAGAAATTAACTAGGAGATATTCACTCCCAGCCCTCAAGGACCACCAGCAAGTCAGGTTTTCAGGATATCCCTAATGAATATGCATGACATAAGATTTGCATACACACTGTCTCCATTCTAGGCAAATCTCTCAGGCATATCCATCAGAGATATCCTGAAAACCTGACCTACTGGTGGCCCTCGAGGGCTATTGAATGGAGACCACTTAATTAACTGAATCTGGCGTAAAGCATGAGTCAATGCAAATACATTTTTTTTCAGAACCAATAAGAAGGGGCCTAGTTCCGAATCTCTACTATTGTTGCTCCCAAGAGAAGTCAAAAACTACAATGTCAGGTCTGAACTTTCTCCCTTCAAAGTATTAAACCATCTTCCAACATTATAGGGTTAACTTTCCATTGATTGTATTATCCATAGTCAAAATTATCCTAACTGTGTAAAACATTTCAATGAGGAATGGGTGAGCCAATTCAGGTCTAACCTACGCTGTACATTGTTAGGTTCCCAATTCCCTATCTAACTCAATTTCTGGCCAAGCCTTAGCTCTATAACCTGATTGACACACAATGAGGCAACGTCTGTCTGGCGACCATGCTTCGCCATGTTACAGAAATGTGTTCAGGCAAACTGTGGGCATGGCAGAGCGGGCCTAGCATCACGGAGCAGTTCAGAACGCCGCACAGGAAGCTTTGCAGCAGGCGGAAAAATTTTGAAGGCACGCTCAATCCCTCACACAAAATGTATCTCTGAATCTGATTCCAGTTTTTATCAATCTACAATCTGAACCACACCAGCAGGTTTCAAGCTGGAACTGAAGCCGGTTTACAACCAACATGCCAGTACTATTTGATTACATTAAGCACAAAATTAATTTCACATTGTTCAATTATTTAGTGACTTTTCTTCTGCCTCATGCACATTTTTTTCCCTTTTCTTATGATTCATTAGTGTCCTATTTAAATAAATAGCTGTATCACTGGTGACGTCCTTTATTAACAGGCCAACAAGGCTTTGTTTCCATTTTTGGATGAAGACTCTTTAGAATGCATATACTGTCAAATTCAGCACAATCCCTTTTCAAACTAAAGTGTAAAATGGAAAATAATGCTTTCTGACACAATGCTGCTCAGTTTTGAAGTGTAAATAAGAACGGCTTAACTTGGTCAGCTGCTAGCCACATGGTAATAATAAGTACAACCGTCTGGAATTCACACAATATTTTTTTTTTTTTCGGATTTGCTTTCTGCTTGCTTTTGCGTTCCACCAGCAAAAACATCCTCTCGACAGCAGGCAATCAAGGTGCAACCAAAATGAAAGTGGTGAAAGAGCTTATATATGAAAAACAGGGGTGCATATGTGTTGGGGTGGGGGGGGGGGTGGGGAAGAGGTGGCAGGGGAACGGTAGGAAGACACTCAGACCTCACCTTGACCCTTCACTGTCTTTTAACATTAAACATTGGGCCCCCCCCACCTTCAAAAAGATAAAACGTGGCTTTTGATGACAGCCAATGTTATCTGAGGATTAAAATAGCCCTCTTGCAGTGCTCTACATTAAACTTCTCCACATTTGCAAAATTGCAAACAGATGCAACTCAAGTACCTGCAAATAATCTGCCAAGACCAATTTCAAAAGGGAGATTTCAAAATATGTGGAAGTCATTAGGACGTGTATTATTTTTGCAATGAATAGGCGCCAGGAGTGTCTCAAGAAGCAGATGGGTGCTACGTTGTTTATAAAAGCTCAACAGAATATTTGCCTGCAAATGAAGACATATAAGCTATATGAAACAATTATGTTAAAATGGCGAATGTTTCAAAGCTAATTGTAAAGGTCTTTCAAGATCTGAATTCTTCATTTCTTGTAGCCTGCTAAAACATCACTCTGGTTTGGGGTTCTGACTGATACAATTGCAAAAAAAGAAAAAAAAATGAGTCAGTGCTCTTGGTTGGATTGCTATAGACGTTGCTTCCTTATCAGTTATTTACACTTGTTCAAATAGTTTTTTTTTACGTAAATATTTTCCCCACATGCAAGGCAAATATGACCTTAATCTCCTGTGAAATTAAAGAAAAAACTCGAAGCTCAAAAACAACACAAAAAAAAAAAAAAAGCTAGTCTATGGAAATAAAGCACCACCATAAGAGTCAATTTCTGTAGAACTCAACTCCCGGCAGAAAGATAGCAGCATCTCAAAGGCACAACAGAAGAAATGTGTTGTGTAGCTATCCTCATCAATATATACAGCAAGCAATCATCTTAGAGGGCTAGAAGAGTGACAAACTTCAGGAAGGCATTTAATAATCACAAAGGAACCTTAGCTGCAAAGAAAAATGAGCAAAGAATTACACAGTAAAAGCTTCATTATCCGGCATGTTAATTGGCATCTCGCCAAGTAAGCACCTTCCATTGTGGGAGGGGGGATTTCTCTGCTTTGCTCTGTCCACTCCAGCCTCAGCCCCTCCCCTCCTGTTCCTTATACACTGTTGCCTGGAAGAGAGGCAGATGGAGCAGGATCTCAGATAACCAATGTATTTCCCAAAGAAGGACATATAACAGAGCTTTTACTGTAATTAGCAGCTAGATCTGTCTGGCAGGCCGCTAGTAGAGTAATTACGAGCAGCCCTAGTGGAAACACAGGCATTGTCTGGTGTGTCTGGCAGGCTGCAATGATGGAATTAATTAGCAGCTGGTTCTGTCTGGCAGGCTGCAGTGATGGAATTAATTAGCAGCTGGTTCTGTCTGTCAGGCTGCAAGTACTACGAAAACCAGAAGGAGCTCCTGTAGCCATGTCTATCTAGCAGGTTACCAGCTCCTTATGTTGACAAGATTGGTGTAGTGGGTTGGTGGTGGTGGTAGGAAGTCATCTGGAAAGGCCACAGGGTCCTAAACTGATGTTGATGGCTGTTTGATTTATCGTGGGACATTTTAATGGGAGGGCAGAGGTGCGGACTGTAAACTAAAAAGGGGATCTTGCAATGATAGTTACTCAAGAGGATAGAGTACAGTGGAAGAAGCTTACGAAAACTGATATCCTGCAGGCAGTTAAGCTCTATGGTTAGCAGCTGGGACATATCCTTGGCAGTGAAGAGAAAAATAGCTGGGTAGACTGGACAGACCAGTTGGCTATTTTATTCCATCATGTTACTATGTACAAGAGACATACAAATCCAAAACATTTTACTACACTCAAGTAAAATTAAGATTGACAGGAAAAGGAAGAGAGTTGCATTTAAACGCACAAGCGTAAGAATTTGAATTAATTCCAAAACTAGAGGGGTCTTATTATTATAAAAAGCCCCTTCCCACACACCTGTTGGTGTGTCTTTTGTCATATGAAAGTGAAATATAGCAGAATATAAATTATTTCATAGGTAGTTCAAAAAGACGACCAGATGTTCCCTTCAGGCTAACCTAAAAAGTCAAAATTTGTGCCGTCCTGCCCCAGGTTCCCCAGCCTGGTTCTATTGCAGCCCCTGAGCAGTTGGATATTCCGGATATCCACAGTGAATATGCCTGAGGCATATTTTCTCACAATGGAGGCAGCGCATGTAAATATGTCACACATATATACTGATAATCGATATCCCTCTCCGCTTGTGATGAGAAATCAAAATATGAATGTCTTCCCAAAATCCGTGCTCTCATCTACAAAAAAAGTTCTGGATGAACTATCTTTTTTATTTTCAATCAATTTTGATAAAATATATTGAAGAAAGAGGTAAGTTTCATATTACTGGTGCACGCCTCCGTGGCCTTGCGCCCTTCTTGTAGTATAATCATTAACTTGCCTCCTTCCTCCTTTTGTCCATTTTATTTATTTTATGAATAATTTTAATGTAATATTTTTATCAAAAAATTTGTTTTTTAAAAAACAGTTATAATCTCCACCTTGCATAGACACCTTGATCCAAAATTCATGACCTTTTGTTCAGGCTGTCCGTTCTCTCTCTCAGGCTTACAAGCTCCGAGTGGCGGCGGTGGATCAACTGTGGAACAAACGAAAACAGGAATGGACACACTCCCCTGACGAAGGAAGAACGAAATGCAGCTGTGTCGGGAGATAAGTCTTTAACAGTTTCATTTGGACAGTGGCAGTCTAACATATAAGAACTTGGCGTTCACAAAACCCCTTTAGGGATATTTAAAATAGATGGCGTATAGACAAAATGGAGATTGAAATATAACCTTTCACGAGCATAGGGATAAAGGAATTTAGTCATTCAATAAAAGTTAAAATGATATTGGAAAGAAAAAAATATAAGTTGCATTATCCTGTCTATGCAAGGTGGAGATTATAACTGTTTTTTTAAAAAAAAAATTTTTTGATAAAAATATTACATTAAAATTATTCATAAAATAAATAAAATGGACAAAAGGAGGAAGGAGGCAAGTTAATGATTATACTACAAGAAGGGCGCAAGGCCGCGGAGGCATGCACCAGTAATATGAAACTTACCTCTTTCTTCAATATATTTTATCAAAATTGATTGAAAATAAAAAAGATAGTTCATCCAGAACTTTTTTTGTAGATGAGAGCACGGGATTTTGGGAAGACACACATATATACTGTGCATGTCCTGAGAACCTGCCGGGTCGGGGGATCCCACAGGACCAGAGTTTGGAGAGGGGGGGAGTACAAATCCGGGGAAAGGTGCAAAATGCACCACTGCCCATCTGCTGCCGATCCTGAAATTCCTTACTGATCCCAAATATGATGATGAGCAACTCTTCCTCACATAGCCCTAGCATCATTCCCCCCCAAAAGTAAAAGTTCAATATAATGTTGGATTCATTTGGTGTTGTAGCTATAACTATTTCTGCTGACAAAGTGCTCCATAATTTTACCACTCTGAGTAAAGAAAAGTACCCTATCCGCCACTTCTTTTCAAAGTCAGTGAAACCTATCATCTCTTAAACTTTGAGCATGCTGCCTTATTATATTTGTAGCTACTTCAGGAAAAGGAACCACTGTAGGGTCCTATAGTTGGGAACAGGGTGGAGAAAACCTTAAAATCCCAAAAAGAGGTTGACATATTGAACGGAGGGAAAACTGACTTCGCATGCTAGAAGGGCAAATAGTCTTCCATCCTTGGACCTTTAGTGGGCAAACTTTTTCCATTTCTTTGGTAAATAGTTTCTTTCATCCGCAGATTTATAGGTGCAAAATGTTATCTAAACACACAGCATGACTGTGATGCAAAATTATGCAAAGCAGCTCATTAGCTATGAGCACATAGTAATTTACTGTAATAATTAAGTGATTACTAGAAATTATTTGTCTCGGGAGTATCTCAACTTGTGAGCTCCATGCGACAGGGGCTGTCTCAATTTTTATGTCACTGTACAGTGCTGCGTATCCCTAGTAGCACTATAAAAATGTAATTAATAGTGAGAGTAACTTCACAAACTGGATTTCAGAAAACCTTGTAGCAAAACTGTGTGTGATAATTCGGCGCCCGACTTATCTGCATAGAAATCCCGCTACCAAAATATTGCCTTGCTAAAAACCAAACCGTGCGCAGTTTTTCTTCCCTTTAGTACATCGGAGAAGGTGAAAGGTCAGGTACTGAAAACTATTCCCTTTGGCATAACACGGCATAACAGACGCAGAGGAAGTCCAAGCCCAGCACAACAAGGAGGACCCAGTGGAAGTCTGAGATTGAGTGTTCGTAACCATGAATTTCACTTACAAGCATTCAAGTTACAAAAGGGCATTCTGCCTGTGAGAACAACTCATCAAAGTCCCAATTTGCTTTCTCTGAAAGATATATATATATAGAGAGAGAGAGAGAGAGATATTGAGAGAGAGAGAGAGAGAGTGAGAGAGAGATAGATATAGATATAGATATATATATGAGATCTGATCCTAAGAGCATTCTTATATGAAAAAAACCACCATTTTGTACTCAGAGTTTCACTGGGTCTTACAAATACAGGCTTCTTAGTTTTCATTTCCTTGGGCAGAAGTTTCTACTGGGCCCTAAAGCCTGAAACCTTCACCAACTTCTTCAAAACCCTGGGCTTTCCACAATTTTCACCTGAAAAACACAGAGAAGCACAAAAGTAAGAAAAGGCAAGTGCAAAATACAAAAGAAAGAAAGAGGAAATGAATTTTAAAAAGATAGCACCAAGAAAGATAAAGCAGAGAATATAAGAAACGGAAGAAAAAAATAAACAAACTATATAACCTCACCCAGAATTTTGGTATGCGATTTATAGCCAATGCTACAAATCCGTCTCACTGAAAGCATCACACAATGCACTGTCTGCATGTGCAGTACTGTAGTAGTCTGGTTCACCCCAAGGACCTCAAAATTAAAACCAGATCTTGCTTATTTTTCGAGGTGATAGCCAGCCCCATTTCCATTTTGGAAAGAATGATCAGATTTTCAGACTTCAAACATCTCTATTAAAGTAGGTCAACAAATATCTATACTTAAAGGGGCACAGACCAAGACATAACCAGCAGGAAAAAGGAGGTGTAATTCCCCCTGGTGCAGGTTATTGGTGAGGCCTCACCTGGAGTACTGTGTTCAGCTCTGGAGTCCACATCTCAAAAAAAAGGGACAGAGACAGGATGGAGGCGGTCCAGAGAAAGGCAACCAAAATAAGAGATGAGACGGAAAGACCTAAATATGTAGACCCTGGAGGCAAGGAGGGACAGGGGAGATACAATACAGATTTGTAAATGCCTGAAGGGCATAAGTGATACAAGGGCAGCGAGCCTTTTTCAGTGGAAGGAGACATAAATATGGAGCTCTAAGGAGGTAGAAACATCAGAAAATAAGAAAGCTTGCTGGGCAGGCTGGATGGATCACTGGGTCTTTTTCTGCCACCGTCTACCATGTTACTGGATTCACATGGGATTCGCATCATTCGTGCATTGCAGTGCAGATCGCCCCCACTTCTCCAATCTCTGCACTGGCTCCCCATCCGCTTCCACAAAAAAAAAAAAAAAGTAAGGTTCTTATGTTTGCCTAGAAGTGCATTTAGTCACGCCGCAGTGCCTCTTCCCAAACTTCATCCATAATGCAAATGTGCTGTTATCTGCCTATTACCAAATCTCTTCCATGCCCTTACACCTGACTTTACCAAATGCCAAAAAATATGGCTTTCCTGAATGCAGGCGCCAAGCTCACCAGATTCCAATCCATCCTGAACAGCCACCTCTTTGAGACTCCTTTAAATAAATACCCCAATTAATCCTGCTCAGGAAACGGTTATCAATCTGGGCTCTACACTGAGAAGTGTATCCTCATTCAACAAAAAAAAAAACAAAAAAAACCAAAAGATAAGCAAATCTAAATGTCATATCTGATGATACCCTTAGAAGCTCAGTTTAATCCTACCTACTTTAAACATTCTCAGGCATGGTCTTGATGTCTTATCCAAGGTCTCCTACACGTTTTTCATCAGGCGTCCTCTCTATCTTGTTTTAATTAGAACTGTAAGTTCCAAGGGGGGTCATTTTGTAATTTTGGAGGTCATTTTGTAACAGTCCACATACATTTCATGGCAAATACTATCATAAAGGTAAATTTAAAAAGAGCTGCATGCATACAAATTAGCACGTGGGGGTAAAGGGGAGAATTTTAAAAGCCTGGCGTGCGCCCCCGACACGCCCCCTTCCGAAAACCCCGGGACCTACGCACGTCCCGGGGCTCTGCGCGCGCCGGCGGCCTATGGAAAATAGGCGCGCCGGTGCGCAAGGCCCTGCTCGCGTAAATCCGCCCGGATTTACGCGAGCAATGCTTTTAAAATCCGCCCGCAAGTGGATATTAAAAGCCACCTATGTACGTGCACGTACGTGAGGTGGGGAGGGGGCATGGAGTGGGTGGGGCATCGGCATTTTGGGACTTTAACATGAAATGCACGCGCAAGTATTTAAGCGCACACAAGCACGCGCTGGGTCCCCTGCCGCATAACTTTACCACTGCTATGGATGGCGTGTAAGTCAAAAAATAAAAAAAAACTCTAGGATAGTCTGCGGGGTTTTAAGGGTTGGTGCAAAAGGGAGGCTATTTTGGAAGTCCTCTCCCTTACCTGGGTGAACTGGGAGCGAACGGGGGAAGCTGGCAATTGCGTCAGCACGCACATCTACCAATATCCCCCATGACATCTTAAGCGGTGGCACCTGCACGCATATACGCGTGTACATTATAAAACGGCCGCGTCTTCAGGCACACGCGCATCCATGTACACCCGCACGCCGGCATATGAAAGCTAATGACAAATAGCGCATGTTCATGTGCTGTTTTATATATCTCAAACATACATGCGCAAATGATGCACGAATAAATTTGCTCGTATAAAGGAGACAAGCTTGGAATGGGCCCTGCAAGGCAGGGCCAGCATTTATGCGTATTAAAAAGCTATTTTATAACCTGCAAAAGCAGCGCTCGCACAGCTGCTACCTGCGCATGTTTATCGCTGCTAATTACAATTCTTTATAGCCACGTGCTGACTGGGCGACAGGTCTGGGTAAACTGGGGGGGGAATTCAGACTCAAGAGCCAGGGTGTCTTGAGGGGAAAACCGGTGGGCTAACTGGTAAAACTGGTAACTTCCTTCTCATGCGCGCCTTCAGAATTTGATGATTTACACGTGCAAAAGCAGACAAGTGCTAAGTAAAATACGTGCGTTAAAGCCACTTATCTAGATACATTTTGATTTACCACTTATCCGAATAAGTCTTAAAAAAGCGTTACTTAGCCAGATAAATAAGAAAGCTGCAAAGTCTTCAAATGCCTGTTATCCAGCTTTCTTACTTCTCAGGCTAAGCAGCGCTTTTCTTTTACTTACCCAGCTATCTTACATAGCAAGATAAGTCCTAAACAGAGCTAATTAGCCAGATAAATAACGTTTTGAGACTTTTCTGTCTTTTGTAGTCAAAACTTATCCAGCTATGCTGAAAATACATGCTGCGAATCTCTGTCTTCTTTCATATAGTGTTGCAGGCATTTGCGTGTACATAATAAAATACACCTGCATGAGCATGCACATCCATATAGCTGCAAATATAGGAACGCGTGCATGCTTGTTTTAAAATTATCCTCCTTAGTTCCAGCCGTTTCCAGACAGAAAGTTTTTAACATGCGTTGTTTTTAACATGCGTATGTTTATGCTGATTGTGACTGTATAAGCTATAGCCCGCTGAGGGTGCTTCAAAGCGAATCCATTCAGGTACCATAGGTAAAGTCTTTCAAACCAGGTCAATCGTTCTTCAGTTAATCTGCCCAACATGGACGCCGTGTTTCGAATGGAATCTGCCTCAGGGGTTTCTCATACTTCTCTCATACATCAGGCTTCACAGGCACTCTGTCTAATCAAGCAATGTAAGGCAAAGAACCAGCATCATGGCCCCCCCCCCCCCCCCCCGAGTACAGCCCTCAAGAACGACAAACCCCTGAGGCAGATTACTTTCAAAGCACAGTATTTTCTTTTCCCTAAGGAATTTAAAGAAATAGAAAAGCTTGAGGGAGAGGTTAGACATTAATGGAGGGTTAGAGAGAATTTGGGAAGGAGGGATTAGCAGGGATATTAGCCCTTTAAGTTATTTTTCAATATAAAATTACACATCAGGACTAGTTGAATCCTTTCCCCAGGTTGTACAAGGTCCTATCAGGAGAGCGGAGGGCAGTGAAGGGCTTCCTCAGGGAACAAAAGGCTGAGAACGAGGTAACCAGATCTGAATGCAAAATTATGGCAGAAAAGAACTCGTTCTTGCATGATGTGAGTGTCTAGTGCTATACGCAGCACAAGTTCTGTCCCTGGGCAAAAGACTTTAATATAGTCCATACAACGAATTGTTACTTAAGGGAAGCCATCTTCACATCGATACACAGAATTACTTCCTATGGCTCTACATCTCTAGAATACGAGAAAACCTATATGTCACTGGGACCGCAAAATTTCTTCTAGTCTCCAGGCATCCAGTTGCCCTCTGATCTCTACGATGAGCCTACCAGGAAGCTGGAAGGGCTGAGGTGCTACTTGAGTACCACTTGAACAGGAACAATAAAGGGCGGATTTTAAAAAGCCCTACGCGCGTAAATTCCAGCGTTTACGCGCGGTGGCCAAGCCTTGTGTGCGCTGGGCGAATCTTCAAAGGGGCCCGGCCACGCGCGTAAAACGCTGGTTCGCACATAAGTGCTGGGCCTCTTCGACAGGACGGGCTGGGGGACGCGTTCTGGATGGGGAGGGGGCAGGCGCTGTCCCTAAGACTCGGCTCCTGGCGCACGCAACTTACTTCAGGTTGGGCCCTGAAGTAAAATAAAGCAACAACAACAAAAAAAAAGAATAGGTGGGGTTTACAGGGGATGGGGAGGAGAGGAGAGGGGAAGGGGAAGAAAGGTTAGGTAGGGGGGTTAGAGAAGTTCCCTCCCAGACCGCTCCTTTATTGGAGCGGACTGGGAGGGAACTGGGGAAGGCCGGAATGCGTCACCTTGCGGAAATTGCAAAAGTCCCTCCCCCTTGTGCGCGCCGCCCGCACACACACACACGGATTATAAAATCCAGCGCGCACGTGCCGGCGCACGCATGTTAGAAAATCGGCGGAGCCATTCGAAAATCTACCCCTAAATTTCCAGATGCCACACCCTAAATCAAACTTCCTATCAAACAATTTCTCCCTGTGAGAGATTTCTGTACCACACACCCTCCGGGAGCACCTAAGAGACCTATGTGCTAAATTGCAAAATGTTTATGCACCTCATCCCTACATGCAGAAAAAACTTGCAAAGCACCCCAAAGTGCACAAAAATGCAACATTTCAGCAGTTTGCAAGGTCTTCTGCAATTAGGCCCCATTTTCAAAAACGATTTCAATTTTCCCCTCTTTGGAAGTAGTAAATGTTTGCGCATAGTCTCCTATGCACGAGTTTACTAATATTTTTAATTAACGAGCAGCTCATTAATGCAGTAATCAGCTAAAACTGGTACATAGTGTTGTCTTCGCAAGCCAGCTTTTGCAGAAAGATAACTTATACATGAATGAGGTGCAATTATCTTTTTCAGTTGGGTCCTACAGCGAAATATCTCGTGCAAATTTGCTACAGTGCGCATCTGCATACCTAGCAAACTTGCGCAGGAAGGAGGCTGCTAACTCGAAGGAAAACCCATGGGTTACTACATCGGCTCTGTTACCAAAGTTCCTGTATTCCTTCAACTCAGTAACAGTGACTTCAGGATCTTTCTATTGAGTTTACGGCTGCTGGGCCATTCTGCACCAAAATAAGAATCATTCTCCATTAATTATCCCGAGCACATGACGTTGTAGGGATTAGAGTTATAATTCATGGGGGGTGTTGAGATGTGATATGCCGTCACCGGGGGGGGGGAGGCAGGTGAGGAGGGGTAATCCAGGTTAATTAAACTCGTTTCCCATCTTAAGGAGAAAATCTGCATCTTCCACGGAACCATCCAACCCCCAATAAGATAGATTTATTGAAATGAAATGTTTATAGAAACATAGAAACATAGAAATGACGGCAGAAGAAGACCGAATGGCCCATCCAGTCTGCCCAGCAAGCCTCACACATTTTTTCTCTCATTCTTATCTGTTACTCTTAGCTCCTTGTTCTATTCCCCTTCCACCCCCACCATTAATGTAGAGAGCAGTGATGGAGCTGCATGCAAGTGAAATATCTAGCTTGATTAGTTAGGGGTAGTAGGGGCAGTAACCGCCGCGATAAGCAAGCTACACCCATGCTTATTTGTTTTACCTAGACTATGTTGTACAGCTCTTGTTGGTTTTTTTTTTTTTTTTTTTTTTTCTTCTCCCCTGCTGTAGAAGCAGAGAGCCATGCTGGATATGCATTGAAAGTGAAGTATCAGGCACATTTGGTTGGGGTAGTAACCGCCGTAACAAGCCAGCTACTCCTCGCTTTGTGATTGCGAATCCTTTTTTTTCTTCACCCCTGTCGTTGAAGCTATGCAGGATATGCGTGAAGCATCAGGGTTTTTTTTTTTTTTTTTTTTTCCCCCTGCCCTTGAAGCAGAGAGCTATGCTGGAAATGCGTGATGTATCAGTCTTTCTCCCATGCCGATGCAGGAGAGAACCATGCTGGATATGCATGGAAAGTGAAGTATCAGGCACATTTGGTTTGGGGTAGTAACTGCCGTAACAAGCCAGCTACTCCCCGCGTTTTGAGTGCGAACCCTTTTTCTTCTCCTTTGCCGTTGTAGCAGAGAGCTCTGCTGGATGTGTGAAGTATCAGTTATTCTTCTCCCCTGTCATTGAAGCAGAGAGCTATGCTGTATATGCATTGAAAGTGAAGTATCAGGCATATTTGGTTTGGGGTAGTAACCGCCGTAACAAGCCAGCTACTCCCCTCTTTATGAGTGCAAATCCTTTTTTCCATTACCTCTTGCTGTTGAAGCTTAGAGCGATGTAGGAGTCACAGTAAGCATGTGTATGTTTATTTAGTAAGGGTATTGTGTCAATAGCCATCATTCTGGCGAGTCACCCACTCTTCATTGGTGGCACTCTGACATGGTGCATATATCAAGGAACGGTATAACCAGATAAGACATCATCTTTCTTTTCCAGTGCGCGTTTAGCATTCCGCTCCCAACAAGTTTCAGCCTTAGCTGAAATGCAGCTCGTCTTGATGCTCATCATCGCAGCCCGAAAAGGTTACATGCCCAGCTTGCTAGCCACACGCCCCCCCTTTAGCGCCCTCCCAATTTTGGTTAAAAACTGCATCTTCTAGGAACTGCTTCTTCTTCTTCTCCTCCTCCTCGCAGGTCAGAAGCAGCTTCGACATCTGTTTCCGCCTCTTGTTCCCCCCCCCCCCCCCAGCGCGATGGGGCCTTGATGTTGACGTGTTGATCTGTGTACCGGGTCTGCCTGAATCTGCCGGCCGGGGTTGCATTTGCTCACATGTAGACTTGCAGTACATGCTGTGACTAAGGGGGGGGGGATCTCTTCTGTGCTCCATGTTACCCATCTTTCCCAGTGATTCGCTCCGGAGGCAGATGTGCCTGAATCTGTAAAAGCTTAAAATATACTATATCGATTATCTGTGTGCCATGAATTTATGAAGTACCCTAACCATACCAAGTAGCTTAGTATTGTAATTCCTAGAACTATTTAGAGAAACTTGGAGGATCTGAATCTATTTTCTAAAAAAAACATTTTCAATGACACAAAATGGGAAAATAAACATTTATAGGTGAATTTTCAAAACATTACAGGCATAAGTAGCCGCTACAGGCGTATTTCGTATTTTATAAACTTCAAAGCTATGCAGATATAGCTGCTTTCACATGCACATAAACACACACGTACAAAAAAAAGGGGTGGAGAGATCGGGCTGTTCCGGGTTGGAGCAACCCTTACGCACAAAAGTTGCCATTTTAAAAGACATGTGCATACATTCGCGCGCTCACTCTCAGAGGTTGACTCCTGCTACGTATTTGAAGAAAGTAATAATAAATGGCCGGGTGAGAGGTCTGGGTGAACTGGGGGGGGGGGGGGGGGGGGAGTTCAGGCTGAAGAGCCAGGAGGGGGCTCAATGAGCTGCGGAAGGACTGGGGGAACTGCTGGAGTAATTGGTAAAACTGGTAATTTTACTCACATGCATATGTTTTGAAATGCACCCAACTTGTGCATGTAACAGGACTTAGGTGAGTCCTATTTTACATGCGTGCGTAAAATAGACGCCCATGTATTTATGAGGCAGGTGAGCAAAGTACGCACACTCAGTGCCTTGATATATCTGCTTTCGATGCAATGCATGAATCCCCGCATTAAGCCTACATAGGTGTCTATGCTACAGGGTAGATATACATGTATAAAACACACATATATCATATATCATATGCGCGTTTTGTAAAATACTATAGTAAACCTGCTTGCAACCGAATATAGGCGTATATGCCACCATGCACAGTTCTTTAAAAGTTATCCTCTTAAGAGGTGAAACAGATGCTATGCCTTTCTTAAATGAAGTAGGAAAATATTAACAGTCTCTGCACATATTGTTTTACTTTCTGTACCACAGAAAATATAATTTTCTCTGTAAATGTTACTGTTTCCTTCGTTTTACCTAAACAGGATTTAAAAAATAAAAATGTTATGCTTAGTGAATAGAGCTGCTCTGCACGAGTCTGATTAAATGTGCTATTTTACCATATGATTGTTTTTCTAGCCAAAACAAAATATAATTCAATTTTTTTTTTAAAGAATCACAAAGCTGAAATCATATCTGGCTGCTCCGTTTTAAAAATACAGCAGGACTAAAACGATGTGAAAATCAAAAAACTATACACACTAGTGTAACATTAAAAAAAAAATGCGCCCCTTGCACATTTTAGCAGTAACTTATGCTGTGTTCCCTCTCCAATGGAATAACGTCGTCCGTATGAATCCTAGGAATTTAGTGCATCTGACAGTTCCTCTCAACCACCCCTCACATTCTTTTCCTGTCTCCCTTGCTGCTGGCCAAGAGAATTCTGTAATTGAGTGGTACAGAACATGTGCCCTCCCTGCTAGAAGATGACAGATGGATTATAAAAACTTCAAAGCGGAGCATTTGGAGCACCAGGGGAGAGATAGCGGGTATTTGAACTCTCAGTCTTTACCCAGGAGACGATGGCACTCTGACATGGTGCATATATCAAGGAACGGTATAACCAGATAAGACATCATCTTTCTTTTCCAGTGCGCGTTTAGCATTCCGCTCCCAACAAGTTTCAGCCTTAGCTGAAATGCAGCTCGTCTTGATGCTCATCATCGCAGCCCGAAAAGGTTACATGCCCAGCTTGCTAGCCACACGCCCCCCCTTTAGCGCCCTCCCAATTTTGGTTAAAAACTGCATCTTCTAGGAACTGCTTCTTCTTCTTCTCCTCCTCCTCGCAGGTCAGAAGCAGCTTCGACATCTGTTTCCGCCTCTTGTTCCCCCCCCCCCCCCCCAGCGCGATGGGGCCTTGATGTTGACGTGTTGATCTGTGTACCGGGTCTGCCTGAATCTGCCGGCCGGGGTTGCATTTGCTCACATGTAGACTTGCAGTACATGCTGTGACTAAGGGGGGGGGGATCTCTTCTGTGCTCCATGTTACCCATCTTTCCCAGTGATTCGCTCCGGAGGCAGATGTGCCTGAATCTGTGAGCAGCCTACATCTTGAAGTGACTTCTGCGGCTAGCGTTCACGGGATGCTGCCAAATGCAGAGCCCTGCCGGAGTTCATTCTTTTCCACCCAACAACATTATAATAAATGCACCTCTTACTCATCGGCCACAAGGCCTTTAACATTTTGATGTTACAATGCAACCATAAAGAAAATGACTGAATATCCAGACTTTGTAAATATTTAATTGCATAAACAAATTATTATTATTATTAGTTTTGGTGACTTAAATTGATAAAAGGATATTTTTATCTTTTTTTTTTTTTTTGGTGGTTTGATCACATAGGTGGTTGGAATTCACTGTGTTAAAAAAAAATGACCCAGTACGTGCCTTTCCAATTATGGTTAAAAAGTATAGCACTTCAGACCAGTGACTGCTGTTTTCAGTAATACAAAGTGTTACAAAAATATTGAAATCACTGGCTTTATTTGAAAGGAAAAAAAATGGCACATATATATGGTTATGTAATGTACACGTATCCTGAATTGTTTATTGAATTGTTCCCAGCAGTGAATTAAAAAATGCAATTCTTATAAACAGCAGTGAGAGTGCAAGCAATCAGAAAAAAAATAAATCAATCAATCTGAATATTCCACACCACTGACAAGTACTTTGCCTAGAACAGAGAGCACTATTGATACAGGCTACCCGGTGCTGCTGTTCGACTCAATATATTTAATGAAAAAGAAAAAAAAAACTCATGTAAACAATTTGACATTTTTAATAACTTTATTGCAGGCTTTTCATGCTACAACCTAGCCAAAGAAAACTTTAGGTTTTCACATAGCAACAAGGGGATAAAAAAGAAGGGGAAAAAAAAACACTCCCAGGGAAAAAAAAAGAAAGCAACGTGATTTTGCTGATGTATCATGAGAAAGATCCTGTTAATGCAACCACAATGCTTTATTTCCATCTTGCAGCTGAACCCATTGGTTCTAGATATGGAAGAAAGCAACTTGAGTCATCACTCGCTGAGCTCTTGGTTGAGTTTTATTTATATATAGAAATCTGTAATGATTATTGCATCTAATTGTGAGCTACAAGTATGGTCTCAGATCTGTCTTTTCTTTTTTTTTTTAGAGACGCATTTGATACTTTTTTGCAGAAAGGTAAAGGTGTGATGGAAATCTGAACATATTTTGGGGGCCACAGCAGACGCCCCTACCAGTTGACATAACGCGGAGGAGAATACTTCTGTAGCAAAACAACATAAGAAAAAGTATTCAAGTAATATTTCCTCCTCGTACAGTAACATGGTTTGACCTTACTAAGCTCCTCCAGTCATTTTTTTTTTTTTTTACCAGGTCTGTTTAAGTAGTAAAATCTTATGGACAGCTATCTTCAAAGAGGGGTTAATATACTGCAAAAAAACAAAAAAAAAAATTAGGAGAGACAATAAAACCTGCTTCTTTCTTTAGCATACCAGTCCTTGAATACCATTTACAATACTTGTCTGCTTCAAATACAATACAGCACCTTAGGCGGGCTGAGCAAATCGACATCAGTCACGTTCACTCCTAGAGCAGAGCAGATAAACGCATTTTTAATTTGCAAAAAGCACTCCACTCCAAAACCTTAATTAAGAAGAGGGTCCCTTTTGTAAAGGGGTTTTAGAAGCTTCATTACCCCCTTTGAAGCTGTACTTGCTAAATTTTCACAGGTAATTCCAAAACCCTGAGACCTTCAGCTAAGTTACACCTTTGACAAATGTGCATGTAGCACTAAAGGAAGCGCACAAGAGTACTGTATATTTTAACCAATCTTTCATCAGCAAAAGTCCTTGAATTTCAACCAAAATAAACAGAAATATGATCTCGGATTTTGATCAATGAGACATCAAATAGAAAAAATAGTAATATTACTTTCTGGGAAGAGGCGGGAAAAAAACCCCAAACATCATAAAGGTGAATTTTAAAAGTCCGGCCTGCACATTGATTAAGGGATGCGCGAATATGTCAGGCTCGCGCGCCCCCGAGCCACCAGGATACGCGCGTAAATGCTGCAGCGCGCACATCTCGGAAGTTTTCAAAAAAAAAAAAAAGGGGGCAGGGTGCGTGCGTGGTCTGCGTATGGATGTTTTGGGGGCGTGAAACTGAGATGTGCACATAGATACTTACGGGCTCTGCCGCGTAACTTTACTTCTGCTAGGGATGCCACGTAAATTATAAAATAAAGATAAATAGGCAGATCGAGGGGGCTTTAAGGGTCGAGGATAACTGGGGGGGGAGTGAAGGCTATTAAGCCAGGGGAATTTAGAAGACCTATAATCTTAACTGGGAGCACTGGGAACGAACAAGTAAAACTGGAAATGGTGTCGGCGCGCATCCCTTTTAAAATCCGATTAACACGGTAGAAGGGACATTTGCGCGCCATTTAAATTTGTGCACACCTATGCACGTGGCCAGGCTTATGAAACGTGCACCTATATGCACACGTTATAAATTAGCCACTTCCTTGAGTGCAAGCCAACGAACACACGCACATGGCCACCCGCACGCCGTTTGAAAGTTACCATCATATTGCTGAACTGACGTACTCTGGGGCACTTTTAAAAACTACCCACATTGCAGGAAAGTCCACGGGGACTTTATAAGGTAAGTTTTAAAAGCCCGACGCGCACCAAAATTAGAGGATGCGCAAATATGGTGGAGTGGTACGTACCGAGCGGATTTTAAAAGTCGGCTGGATACGCGCATGTGCGCACAAATGAAAAGTTTTTAAAAGGGGGCGGGGCATAGGCGTGGTCTGGGCGGGCAATGAGTAGTCTGGGATTTAACCATGAAATGTACGCGTAAATACTTGCGTGCGCTGGTGTGTGCCAGGATCCCCTGCCGCGTATTTTTACTTCTGCTTATAGGCAGATGAGCGGGGTTTTAAAGGTTCGGGGCTAACAGGGGTGAAGGGAGGCTATTAAACTAAGGGGGTCTGAAAGTCCTATCCCTTAACTGGGCGAACTGGGAACAAACTTGGAAAACGCCAATGGTATCGGCGCTCATGCTTTTTAAAATGACCCCGCTTGTGCGTCAGAAGTGCCATTTGCACACACGGATGCGCGTCCATTTTAAATTGCGTGCACATGTGTGCACGGTCAGGCTATTTTATCACACGTGCGCCTATACACATGTATGTTATAAAAACGGCTGTGTCCCTGGGCACGGGCCGACAAGCGCGCGCACCATATTGAAAGGCACCGTCTATGGGGAAAAAAATAAATCAATCTGAATATTCCACACCTACACACGCGCACATGTTATAAAATCCGGGGTCGGCGCACGCAAGGGGGTGCACATTTGTGCACCTTGCGCGCGCCGAGCCCTAAGGGAGGCCTGATGGCTTTCCCCATTCCCTCCAAGACCGCTCCGAAATCGGAGCGGCCTTGGAGGGAACTGGGTTTTTTTTGGTCCCCCCCCCACCTTTCCCTCCCTTCCCCTATCTAACCCACCCCTCAGCCCTACCTAAATCCTCCCCCTACCTTATTTCGTTGAGTTAGGGCAGGCGTAACTTGCGCGCGCCGGCTCGCCATCCCCCGGCACAGGCCGCTGTGCAGGAGGATTCTGGCCCGCCCCCGGACTGCCCCCGAACCGCTGCCACGCCCCCGGCCATACCCCCGGATCGCCCATTTTTTAAAGCCCCGGGACATACACGCGTCCCGAGCCCATGCAAACTAGGCTTGGCGCGCACAGGGGTAGGTTTTCGGGGGTTACGCGCGTAACTCTTTGAAAATCTACCCCAGTTTGTGCAATCTTTGCACCAATATTTCCAAGGAAACGTACCTGCTTAAGAAAAATCTCATACCTGCAGACACTTGCACTTGCTTTCTCTGTGCATACTTCTTCTAACCAAAACTATGAGCCTAGGTTTGAAAATCCAAAAGTAAGAGGGTGAATTTTAAAAGAAGTTTCATGCATAAAAATTAGCCATCACGTGCACAAGCAGCCCACACTCGCGCCCACTCTTTCATAAACATCAAACATACGTGCATATTTTCACTTTCGTGCACAAATCTAAAACGTGGCAGCCAAGGGGCATTCCAGAGAGGGACCAAGGTGTCCGCCTGTAAGTTGTTATTTTACAAGAGGCTTACGCGAGTACATGTGGTAACCCAATTTTACACCTAATTATCTTGCCCAATTCATCCCAGATGGGTCTGTTATTTATTTGTTGGGTGGAAGGCCTGGGTGAACTGGGGGTGCGGGTTCAGTCTGAAGAACTAGGAGGGTTTTGAGGACCTGACTGGGTGAACTGATGAACTGGTGGGGAAACTGGAAAACCGATCATTTCAATTATTCGCATATTTATTTAAAATACACCAAGCTATGACGGCAACTTTTAAACAAGCGCACAGGAGCACATATGCATGCGTTCGTCGGCCCGCACCCAGGGACGCAACCATTTTATAACAAATGCAGGCTATGTTATAAAATAGCTGAAGGCACGCACATGTGCGTGCATTTTTAAGTGGACGCATGCCTGTGTGCACAAATGCCACTTCTACCGCGTAAGTGGAGGATTTTAATAGACACGCACACCGACGCCATTACCAGTTTTCCCAGTTTGTTCCTAGTTCACGCAAGTAAAGGATAGGACTTCCATAGCCCGCTAGTTTAATATCGCCCCCTTCTCCCTTGTAAGCCCTGACCCATAAAACCCCGCCAATTTATTTATCTTTATTTTATTATTTACCTCCGTAGCAGAAGTAATGTTACGCGACAGGGGATCCCGGCACGCGCCTGTGCGCGCAAGAATTTCCGCGCAGATTTGAAGTTCAAATCCAGGAATGCCCAGACCATGCCCCGCCCCTTTTTTGAAACTTTATTTGTGTGTGTGTAGCGGGAGATATGCGCGTACATGGGCAGCTTTTAAAATACACTTGGCGCACGCTGTCCCGACCTGTTCACGTATCTCCTGATTTTGGCGTGCACCGGGCTTTTAAAATTCACCTTTAAGAGCATAAATCAGGGTTTTTACATGAGCAAGTCAGATTGTTTTCACATGTAAAATATACACACGTATAAATAGGCAGAAAATGTATGTATGTTCAATAAACTGAAAAACACTCTCAATGCATTGCAGGTATTTGCACAAAAGCATACAGTTGTGCTCATCAGTTTATATACCCCTGGCATAATTTGTAAGATGTATAGCATTTTAAGAAAGCATGAGTGATCAGACGAAACACGACTGTTATTTTTAATGTGTTTCAAATTAAACTATTATGTATCCCAGAATAAGCGTTAAACAAACCATAGCGATAAGGGAAATAATAAAATGGTTCTGTTCAAAAGTTTGCATACCCTTGAATATTTGAGCTGACCATATACATTCAAGTTGACACATAAGGTTGAGATGGCAATGAAGGGTAGGTATCCACACCTGTGCTTTGCTGGATTGTAATTAGTGTCTGTGTAGAAATAGTCAATGAGTTGCCCTGGATGTGCCCTGGATGTCAATGGAGTTGCCTTGCATGTGCCCTGGATGTGCATTTTATCCAGGACTGCAGTGACTTTGGTGGTTACTAAAGCATGGGGCAAGCAAAAGAAATGTCTGTTGCTTTTAATGTGTTTCAGATTAAACTATTATGCATCACAGAATAGCACAATCAAACCTTAGCAATAAGGGAAATAGTACAATGGTCCTGTTCAAATGTTTGCATGCGCTTAGGGGTTGGTTTTCAAAGCAGCACGTGGCCATCCATGTGCACGCGGTTCCCGGCGTGTGCATATGGACGCGCCAATTATATAACGTGCGCACATATGGGGCGGCGTCCGCGGGGGGGGGAGGGGGGAATTTTCGAATAATATGCGCGGCGACACAATTAGGCCTCTCCCAGTTCCCTCCCAGGCCGCTCCAATTAAGGTAATTTCTTTTAGTGTGTGTGTGTCTTGATTAAAAGCTAGGAAAGGTAGGTAATTACTTTTAATGTGTGGATACCTTGATGAAAAGTTAGGAAAGGCAGGTAATTTTGTGTGTGTGTGTGTGTGTGTGTGTGTGTGTGTGCACCTTGATCACAAGCTAGAAAAGGTTGGTAATTTCCTGTAATTTGCATGTGCAATTTAATTTAAAAAACTAGGAAAGGTAGGTAAATTATTTTATTGCGTGTGTGTGTGTGTGATTAAAAAATAAAAAGATAGGAAATGAGGATAACCAATGGCACAGCAGTATACCGAGGTACAAATTATATTGCCATAAAAGGGCGGATCAACTTGGGGGGGAGGGGGCGCTCTATATTAGTGATAGCATAGATTCCAACAGGATAAATATTCCGCAGGAGAATAAATGCACAGTAGGATCTTTATGGGTGGAAATTCCATGTGTGATGGGGAAAAATATAGCGGTGGGGATATACTGTCATCCATCTAGTCAAAATGAATAGATGGATGATGAAATGCTAATAGAGATTTGGGAAGCTAACATATTTGGCAGCACAATAATAATGGCAGATAATTACCCCAGTAATTTTAGGGAGGTAAAGTTTTTAGATGAAATAAATGAGTATCTCATGAAGCAGTTGCTCTGGCAACCAACTAAAAAGGGAGCCATTTTAGACCTAATTCTTAGGCATGCAGGATTTGGTGCGAAAGGTAATGATGGTGGGACTACTTGGCAACAGTGATCATAATGCGATCAAATTTGACTTAATGACTGGAGGGAGTACATTAAGTATATCTACAGCTCTAGCATTAAACTTTCAAAAGGGAGACTTTGATAAAATGAGGAAAATAGGTAGAAAAAAATACAAAGCTACAAAGAGTAAAGGGTAGACGTGTATATGGATGCGCACAATTTTACTATGGTATTTTATAATATAGGTTATATGAATAACTTAATGACTTAAAAGTTATCCAGCCGAATGGCTTTCAGTTATAAACTTTACTTTCATTTGCGTCAACATGTGTTTTAAGGATTAAAAAACGCTTTGTTAAAGTGGCATGCTTTAAAGAATATGTCCACCTTGCTCTACATTTCAGCAAGTGAATGTCATGGCTCTACTGACATGACCAATGCTATGAAAATTTTAAAGGAAACAACCGTTTAAACATCTGCATCCGAATGGTTTTCTGATGCCCCAGTTCTTGATAAATCCCCTGATGAAGCCCGATCATGGGTGAAACAGAGGCCTTTGTTAGGTCTAGAACTAAGAATTTTTACTGGGTCTGAAATGAATTAACTCTGTTTTGAGTTTGAATTTAAAACTGTTGTAGTAGCCTTCATAGCAATTTGTACTTGCTTTAGAACTTTTTAATTCTCATGTATCTATTGTCAAATCAGTGTTCATGTGACAAATTTATTAGTTGTTAAGTAAGCAAGTAATCTTTATAACTTAGCAATGATATTTTAATTAGGCTTGTGTGTTTTGCATGTTGCATGTTGAGCTCAATGGAACGTTTGATTTAGGATGTATGCAGGTTATGTATGCTGTGTAGTGTAATAGGTGGTGACTATGATTAGCAATATTGAATCTAAAGACATAATAAAACTCTTTGCTCAATAGATAGTTTGTGGTATAAACTTTTTGTAAATACTTGGGAGTAGCAGTTGTATATATTGAGGGGTAGATTTTAAGAAAGTGCGCCTTCGCGTACTTTTGTTGGCACACCAGGCGCAAACAAAAGTATGCTTGATTTTAGTAGATACGCGCGTAGCCGCGTGTATCAGCTAAAATCCAGGATCGGCGCGCGCAAGGCTGCCGATGTCATGTAGCCGGCGCGCGCCGAGCCGCGCAGCCTGCCGTCGTTCCCTCCAAGACCGTTCCGAAATCGGAGCGGCCTTGGAGGGAACTCGCTTTTGCCCTCCCCTCACCTTCCCCTCCCTTCCTCTATCTAACCCACCCCCCCGGCCCTATCTAGACCCCCCCCCTACCTTTGTCGGAGGATTTACGCCTCCCGGAGGGAGAAGTAAATCCCCGCGCGCCAGCGGGCCGCTAGCGTGCCAAGACGCAACCTGGGGGCGGTTTCGGAGGGCGTGGCCATGCCCCCGGGCCCGCCCCCGAAACACCGCGTCCCGCCCCCAAAACGCCGCGCCGATCCGACACGCCCCCGACACACCCCCCTCGAAAAACCCCGGGACTTACGCGAGTCCCGGGGCTCTGCGCGCGCCGGTAGGCCTATGGAACATAGGCGCACCGGCGCCCAAGGCCTTGCTCGCGTAAATCCGGGCGGATTTACGCGAGCAGGGCTTTTAAAATCCGCCCCTACGGTTGTTTGAGCACCCAGTACATTGAAAGTAGGAGAAGGAAGGCCGAGATGAGACAGACGTACAGATGAAATTATATATGTTTCAATAAAGACCAGGGGATGGTGAATATACAGGCTGCTACCAGGTATTTTTATACATGAAATACTAGTGAGTCCTTGATGCAATTTCATTCTCCCCCAAGGAAGCCATTATTGGTGAAACAAAAGGCCCTTTTTGGGGTACGAGGAACTCGTGTGGAAAATTATGTTTCAAGCAGGAAAATAAAAAATTTCATGTCATATACACCATGCTACAGGTAACGTCGATAGTCATGAGACCTTATTCCAACTTTTTAATTGACTCTAATTTCATATCAAGATACCCTACCCTCAATATTGGACTCTGCGGTTTTTTCCAGTTTATTTATTTAACTATCTGAGATTTTGCTCAGGTGCTGCAGTTTTATAGGGTTATTTCTGTTTTTGCCTATGTACATGCATTTTTGTGTAATTTATTTATTTATTTATAGACTTTTCTTTGCCGACATTCGTGAGGCACATCATACCGGCTTACATTGAACTGAAAGGAGGAAAATACAATGAACAGAATAACATGTCATAGTTAAACGCAAATGGTGTAAGATATAAGCATCGTAAAAACATTCTGAGATTATATATAATAACATAAAAGAACTAAATAGCTATGGAGGAAAAAGGTAGAAAGAAAGAAAGAGAAACTGTACAAAACTAAGAAAACTTTATCTTTAACAATGAGAAAGTGGTACAGGAGTTATGAAGTGCAGCAAATTCCATGGGGGGAGGGGAGGGGCACAGATGGAGAAGGAGAAGAGCAAGGGGGGGGAGGGGCACGGCAGGGGGGGAGGAGGGGGGGGGAGGGCAGGTAGTGGAGATTCTTAGAAAGGTCCATATAAATAAGCATATAATCGCTGATTTTAAGCTTATTCAAATAAATATTTTCTTTGAGTATTTTTTAATTGATGCATTAGTTTTCCATATTCATTTTAGTACAGTACACATAAATTTTATATATATGACTATTTTCATCACAGAAACCTATATCAGACTGGAAAATAAAGATTTTTTTCAGCCTTTGCTATCTGAGCTTTTATTTTCCTCATGCTTTTCTCAGTCACTCATTTACTTTCATCTTATTTGTATTCTTCAGGTTCTTTTATTCTGGATCTTCTTTCGATTTTACGACTTTCCTCCTAAGTCTCTCCCTATAGTTCCGCCCTTCTCTTCCCCACATCACCACTATCTGACTCCTCTCCATATCCTTCACCTCTAATTCCCTTTTCCCAGCTCTTCATTTCCCGTCTCTCTCTCTCTCTTTGCCCTTTCCCAGGCCTCCATCACTCTTACTTTCATCCCCCTTCCAGGGCTTCTTCTCCCTCTTTCATTCCTCCATCACCCTTTCTCATTTCCCTCTCACTCCTTCTCATCCCCTTGTCTTCCTATTTCATGCTCCTTCCAGCCCTCCAACTCATCCCTCTATCTCTCTTCCAGCATCACCTCTTTCCTGCTTTCCTACAGGTCCATAGCGAAATCACATTTCCTACTCTTTGTAGGGACCCTCTGGAGTAGGCAAAGTCATATCACAGAAATCACAACTGCTCATGACCTTGATTGCCTTGCGGAACCCACAGTGGCCCTATTCCAGTAGATGGTTCCATGCCAGCTCTTCATGCCAGAGCAACCATCATCGGCTTGCTACAGCACCACTCTGACTTCTCAGATTTGTGGCTCAACAAGTCACAGAAGCAGATCTCTCTGATAACCTACCAAACCTGTCCGTCTCCTTATAGGCTGATGGCTCTTCTGGGTGACAGTAGCAGCAACAGCAGCTGTCATGCCTATGGCCCCAGCAAACAAAAGCAATAGCTATGGGGCACCTCACACATCTGCAGCCCCGCTAGATACAACATTACTCCAATGCGGCCATGACCTACTGCATCACCACTCTAGGTCATCACACCAGCAGCCATGATACCATTGCTCCTTTGCCTTATCTTGGGCTCACACTCAGGCAGAACAGGTAGAAACTTGGGCTCAGACCTTCTTCATATCTGGATCTGGAAGCTGCCACTATGTTTGATACTTCTATCTACCACTATGACAGAAAATTGGGTTTGCCTACATTGTAGGACTGCTCCATTGTAGCCTTGAACAAGATTCTACTATTTTAACTAAACCAGTTCAGCATTTATTTATAACTGAGACCAGCCTGACATCTCCAGTGGGAATGTAATAGTTTGGTTATTAATTTCAACAAGGTCTCAGTGTGGATTCATTGACCCAGTTAGCTTAAACTAGTCATGACAAATGTTCTACAAAACATCACACAGCGTGACCATAAGATCCAAAAAAAGATGAAACCGAGGGGCAATGGAATAAGATGACCCCAAGAACCCTGATTGTGGAGTGTTAAAATATTTTAAGACTAGTTAAACAAAAGGTTTATTGAAATCAAATGCCAAAAAGTTATTGCAAATAATTTCATATTATGCAAGGCAGAGAGGATCTAAGAGAGGTTAAAGCACAATCATAGCCAAGAACTGAATCATTTTAATTGTTACAAAATGTATACACAATGATTTTCCGTACTGTATGCCTAATCTCTCCAAATCTACCATTATTAGAATAGAGCTATGAGATTTAAATCCAGATGATATATCAACGACCTTCCCTGTTAGGAAATGAAATCTGGAAGGTACCGTGGAGAGAACTAATTGTCATAACCATTCTTGGCAGAGGTCAAAATTGGTTCCTACCTGGAGCAACTGTAATATCACCTTGTCAAGACTGTTTCCCTGAAAAGTTGTCCAGAGCTTTCTCAACTGGTTATATGCAATATGAAGCCATTTTTTTTATATAACTAAAAACAAAGTGCAATCTACTCTTGTGTTCAGCTCGAGCACTAAATTTGCTGCTGTCCTATTTCCAGCGCAAATAAATACCAAAGCAAAATTGCACTTATTTTGCATTTTATTCAGATACCAAACCACCAACTTATTCTTTACAGCATGAGTTACATGCATAACAGTCCATAAGAAACACTAAAGCAATGCACCCTGTGCATTTAGAAAATCATCTGATGAAGAGAGAGCAAAATGATGAATCTTCATGTTTATATTTTGCACTTACAGAACAGACTGCAGACAGTGTATGCATTTATTTATTTTTTTTGCTCACATCTGTTAGCGCACGCCAGTTCATTCTTTTGAAGCCGTGATGCCCCATCATCCTTTAGGGCAGAGAGGCATATTCCATACTATGCCACATAAATTAGAATTTTTCTGCATAATAATACAGAAGTGTTAACAGCATGGAAATTATTCTGGACATCCTGGATAGTGTTGTAAAACATTAACAGAACGCATGGGAGTAACCTGTACGATGAGGCAGTTCCTACCATAAGCCACTTGCTGTACAGACCTGGATGGATCATTTGGTCTTTACCTATGCATTAGATCATTTGGTCTTTACCTATGCATTAAATATTGGAGGATATTTAATGCATAGGATAACTTGATGATGGAACACTTATCATAATCACTGCATTACTTATGAAACATACACAATCCCCAAATAATATTTAAAATCAGGGTGCTTTTTAAGTTAGAACTTAGCTGTCAATATTAGCAATTAAAAACTGTATAAGCTATATTGCATGCTACTGTTTGCTATTCTAAACCAGAGACTTGTGATCTTGAAAAAAAGAACGGAAACTGGTACAATACAATTACTTTTCACCAGTGGACTAAACACTTTTCAGAAAAATCAGAGGACACCTTCAAAGAAACCCATAATTATTCTTAAATATTGTGCAAATAACTTATGGTAACAAAGAATATGAATCAGAGGATGCTGTTAGAAAAAGAAACAGCAATTCTGTGCTCAAAGCAAAATCAATGTGTTGCATCACATGCCCAATTCAACTGAAAGACTGCTATTGTTGACTTTAATCAACTAACAATAGGTGTTTGGGGGATTAGAAAATCTAGGTATACAGCTATCCATTTTCTTCCAAATTTTAGATGCTATGCATTTATGGCATTTTTATATGCAAACAGTTTAAATGTGTTTCTTACACAAAGTACACTATCTGCTGTCACTGTTCCTATACAGACAGAGAATTGCATCGGTACATACAGGCACGAGGCATCAATATCAGCAACTTTTCTCAAATATGATAAAGTGCAAAAGAATTAAATGCTTAAAGAGATCTCCTTCAAAAAATATCACTACTAGTTCCTACAGGATTAAGATCTTAAATTGTACAGAAGCATAGAAATGCGAGGGCAGAAAAACATAACATCTAGTCTGCTGATCCACACCAAAATACTCAATTCTACAATCCCTAACACTCTCTCAGAAATCCCCTGTGCTTATCCCACGCTTTCTGGATTCAGACACTGTCCTTCTCTCCACCACCTCCACTGAAAGGCTGTGTCACACATTCACCACCTTCTCAGTAAAGAAACGCTTCCTTGGATTACTCCCTTTCATCATCATCCCATGACACCTTGCTCCAGAACATCCTTTACATTGAAAGAGGCCCACCTCCTGTTACTGATTCCTTGGAGGTATTTAAATGCTTCTATGATATCCCCCCCCCCCCCCCCCGATCCCACCTTTCCTCTAGGGTATACATATTTGTTGTAAAGCATATGGGCACAGACTTAAAGATCTAGAGGTCCATAGTCAAAAGCATTTAGGGGTCAATTTTAAAAGGCGTGCGCACCTGGACGCACCGATTTTATAACATGCGCGCGTCGGCGTGCACATTATAAAATACTGTTCCCGCGTGCACAGCGCACTGGATTTTCATGTCTGCGCACGCATGTGCGGGTGGCTGGCCTCCTCCACATGCAGGGGGGGGGGGGAGGAATTTTTAGAAAATACATGCGGCGATGTGATCAGGCTTAGACCAGTTCCCTAATCCTAACACATTCCTTCCTCCCTCTTCCCCTCTTCTCCCCAACCCCTAAATCTACCCTAGCTATCCCCAAATTTTTTGTTTTTCTACTCCTCTGGAGTAGAAGTAAACTCCAAGCGCCAGCCGGCTGCCGGCAGTGCTTCCCTGGGACAGTGTCTATTGAAAATACCTCCAAAATTAGCCAGATAAGTTCATCCAGCTAACTTTGCTAGCTGTGTCTGAATATGGACCTCCTAAAGACCACTTACCATTTTAGTAGCCACTCTCTGGATTGATTTCATCCGGTTTATATTCTTCTGAAGGTGAGGTCTCTAGAATGGTACACAGTATTCCAAATGAAGTCTCACTCAGGATCTACAGTGCATTCAGAAAGTATTCAGACCCCTTGAACATTTTCCACATTTTGTTACATTACAGCCTTATTCTAAAATGGATAAAATGCATTTTTCCCTCCTCAATCTACATACAATACCCTATAAGACAAAGCAAAATCAAGTTTATAGAAATGTGTGCAAATTAATTTTAAAAAAATGAAATATCACATTTACATAAGTATTCAGACCCTTTGCTGTGAGCTCAGGTGCATCCTGTCTGCTCTCTCCATTGATCATTCTTGAGATGTTTCTCCAACATGGAGTACACCTATGGTTCGATATGATTTGGAAAGTCGCACACCTGTCTATATAAGGTCACATAGCTGATAGAGCATGTCAGAGCAAAATCAGTCATGAACTGAAAGGAATTGTCTGTAGATCTCCGGGCGGGATTGTGTTGAGGCACAGATTTGGGTAAGGGTACAAAAATACTGCTGCAGCATTGAAGATCCTGAAGAACAGAGTGGCCTCCACCATTCTTCCTAGAGCTGACCACCTGTCCAAACTGAGCCATCAGGGAAGAAAGGCCTTGGTCAGAGAGGCGAACAAGAACCCAATAGTCATTCTGACAGAGCCCCAGAGTTCCACTATGGAGATAGGAGAAACTTCCAGAAGGACAATCATCAACATAGCACTCCACCAAGCAGACCTTTACGGTAGAGTGGTCAGATAGAAGCCACACCCCAGTAAAAGACAAATGACGGCCTGCTTGGATTTTGCAAAAAGACACTTACTCTCAGAGCATGAGAAACAGGATTCTCTGGTTTGATGAAACCAAGATTGAACTCTTTGGCCTGAATGCGTCATGTGAGGAGGAAACCAGGGACTGCTCATCATCTAGTAAATACCATCCCTGTGGTGAAGCAAGGTGGTGGCAGCATCATGCTGTGGGGAACTGGAAGACTAGTCAGGATCAAGGGAAGATAAAGTACAGAGAGATTCTTCATGAAAATCTGCTCCAGAGTGCTCTGGACCTCAGATTGGGGCGAAAAATCACCTTCCAACAGGACAACGACCCTAAGCACACAGCCAAGACAACGCAAGAGTGGCTTTAGCACAAGTCTTTGAATGTCCTTGAGTGGCCCAGCCAGAGCCCACATTTGAACCCGATCAAACATCTCTGGAGAGACCTGAAAATAGCTCCCCACCCAGCCTGACAGAGCTTGAGAGGATCTGCAGAGAATGGGAGAAAATCCCTAAATCCAGGGGTGCTAAGATTGTAGCATCATAACCAAGAAGACTTGAGGCTGTAATCACTGCAAAAGGTGCCTGAACAGAGTACTGAGTAAAGAGTCTGAATACTCATGTAAATGTGGTATTTCCATTTTTTATTTTTTATTAATTTGCACTTATTTCTACAAACCTGATTTTGCTTTGTCATTATGGGGTATTGTGTGTACATTGAGGAGGGAAAAAATGCATATTATCCATTTTAGATAAGGCTGTAACATAACAAAATGTGTAAAAAGTGAAGAGGTCTGAATATTACTGATCATTCCTCTCCATATGCAGCCAAGCATCCTTCTGGCTTTTGCTGTCACTTTATCGACCTGTTTGGCCACTTTAAGATCATCAGATACAATTACCCCTTAATCAAGCTTTTCTTTCATGCTTAGAATTTTACCTCTAATACTGTACCTCTCCCTTCTGTTTTTTTGCAGCCTCAATGCATTACTCTGCATTTTTTTTAGCTTTGAATCTTAGCTCCCCAATTCTAGACCATTCTTCAAACTTCGCTGGATACCACTTCATGGGTTTCCACATTTTCCTGGGAGCCTATCCCGATTCAGATTTTTGCAACATCGCACAAAGATAACCTTTCCCAATAATTCTTCCACAACACTGCTTACAAAAATGTTTGGAAAAAACGGACCAATCCCAAGCATGCGCACCACTAGTAACGCCCCTCTCCCTGAAATGAACTCCATTGGCTACCACCTTTTGTCACCTCCCATTTAACCAGTTTCTAACCCTGTCAGTCACTTTAGGGTCCATACCAAGAGTGCTCAGTTTATTTATATGTCATTTATGCCAAACCGTGTGAAAGGCCTTAACTGAAATCCACGTAAACTACATCTAGCGCTTTTCCCTGATCCAACTCACACGATCAAAGATATGCAGCAGATTCATCTGACAAAACCAATCTCTGATAAAACCGCGCTTCCTCGGATCTTGTAAACCTCTGAATTTCAATAATCCACTGAATTTCAGAAATTGCACTAATCTTCTGTTTTAGCAAGGATACCATTATTAGCAAAAAGAGGTTAGACAAACCAGACTGCAGTTCCCAGCCTCCTCCTTTCTTCCATGTTTTTTGGGAAGGGGAACCACCCTGGCCTGTCTCTAGTCCTCCAGAACTACTCCCGACTCTACAGAAGCATTGAAAAGGTTTAACCAGCAGAGCCGCCAGAACTTCCGTAAACTCCAATAAAACCCTCGGATGTATCCCATAAGACCCCACTTTGGTTTAGCTCAGGGGTCGGGAACCCATGGCTCGCGAGCCAGATATGGCTCTTTTGAGGGCTGCATCTGGCTCGCAGACAGTCGCCACTCTTTCCCGCTGATCCAGCTGCTCCCTGGTCCTCCTCCGCCCGGGCTTAAAATGCTGTCAGCCCGGGCGGAACGCGGCAGGACAGCTGGAGTCAGCGGCACCGGCGTGATCTCTTCTTCCCCCCCCCCCCCCTCGGCCCGGAAGAGGAAGTGGAGAGTATCGGGTGCCTGCGCGGCAAGAAGAGGCCACACTAGTGCGCTCGGCATCGGCCCGAAGAAAAGAAGACTGCAGCGCGGCTCGGAGGAAAATGAAGAGGTTCAACCGCGGCCGATGGGACTCCGCCTCCGCGAGGGCTGAAAATGAAGAGGTTAGCGTTGGGAGGAGGCTGCTGCTGCCGCGAGTTCCCAGGGTGGGGGAGAGAGAGAGTGAATGAGCGAGCAAACACACATGCTTGCTCGCTCATTCACTCTCTCTCTCCCCCACCCCCACCCCGGGAACTCGCGGCAGCAGCAGCAGCCTCCTCCCAACGCTAACCTCTTCATTTTCAGCCCTCGCGGAGGCGGAGTCCCATCGGCCGCGGCTGAAGCTCTTCATTTTCCTCCGAGCCGCGCTGCAGTCTTCTTTTCTTCGGGCCGATGCCGAGCGCACTAGCGTGGCCTCTTCTTGCCGCGCAGGCACCCGATACTCTCCCCTTCCTCTTCCGGGCCGCGGGGAGGGGGGGGGCTGTGTGAGTGAGTGTGTGTTTGTGTGTGTGTGTGTGTGTGTGAGAGAGAGAGATTGCATGTATGTGAATGATTGAGAGCCTGTATATGTGAAAGAGAGTATGTCTGTGATTGAGAGCCTGCCTGTGAGAGAGAGAGAGCATGAATGTAAGTTTACCATTGGGAACCTGTATGTGTAAGTTTGTGATTGAAAACCTGTTTGTATGAAAGAGTATGTGTGTATGATTGAGATCCTTTGTGTGTGAGAGAAATCATGTGTATGTATGATTAAGAGCCTGTGTGTATAAGTAAGAGAGAGATCATGTGTGTCTGTGTGTGATTGAGAGCTGATTTAGGTGAGGGAGCATGTGAGTATGTGATTGAGAGCCTGTGTGTAAATGAGAGAAAGAGACCATGTGTGTCTGTGTGTGATTGAGAGCTGATTTAGGTGAGGGAGCATGTGAGTATGTGATTGAGAGCCTGTGTGTAAATGAGAGAAAGAGATCATGTGTGTCTGTGTGTGATTGAGAGCTGGTTTAGGTGATGGAGCATGTGAGTATGTGATTGAGAGCCTGTGTTTAAATGAGAGAGAGAGACCATGTGTGTCTGTGTGTGATTGAGAGCTGATTTAGGTGAGGGAGCATGTGAGTATGTGATTGAGAGCCTGTGTGTAAATGAGAGAAAGAGAGGACATGTTTGTAAGCATGTGAATGAGAGTCTGTGTGTGAGAGAAAAAGACAGCATGTATTTATGTGATTGAAAGCCTGTGTGTGTGTGTAAGCGTGAAAAGATAGACAGCATGTGTGTAAATGTGTAATTAAGAGCCTATATAAGTGAGAGAGAAAAAACGTGTATATGTGAGTACTGAGAGCATGTGTGTATAGGTGTGTCATTGAGAGCCAGTGTGAGAGAGAGCGCTGGTATGTGACTGAGAGAGGAGAAAGTTCCAAGCAAACCACCCCGCCTCCTGCTAATTCAGAACAATCTCAGGACACCTGGATATCAAACGTTCCCAGGTATGCAGAGCAAAAAAATTTTTGTATCCTTATTATTTTTCATTACTGGGTCTTTGTGTCTGCTATTTTGAAATATTTTGTTGGTATCTGGAAATGTTTTATATGCGTTTTTAATTATTGGATATTCCACTCATCAGCTGTTTCGAAATATGTTCTTTTTGTTAGTACAGTTTTACTGCTGATGATTTTATATTTCTTGATTTGTTTTATAAGGATGGGTGATGTTTCTTTTTTCCTTTGTTACACTGCATACAGAGACTCTGGCTTGTTGCAGTTTCCAATTCAGTTTTTGTCTGCATGCTTCTTGTTATGCGTTTTGGTCTCTTTATTCTATGTTAGGTGAGGGACAGCACGTGATTCAGGTGAGGTTTTCTGCTGGCGTGTAGTTTCTGTGTAGGACTCTATAGCAGCCTGACTTGGTCCGTTTTCCTAATAGGAGATGTATTGGTGTCTAAGGCCTGGTGTAATATTTTCAGAGACTTATTGTACTTTAAAAGTGTGATCTTACATAAAATGCACACATTTACTTGTATTTAGTTTTAAACATATTGTATGGCTCTCATGGAATTACATTTTAAAATATGTGGCGTTTATGGCTCTCTCAGCCAAAAAGGTTCCTGACCCCTGGTTTAGCTCCTCACAAACACAGTCTTCTGAAAATTGTTTGAGGTTTACCTTGCTTCTTTTTTTTTTTATATATATATACGTATAGTTTTTCTCTAATCCTATTTGTGTTCATTGTCTGTGGTTCTACCCCTCCCACTTCCTCAGTGAACAGTAAACAGAAAGCAGAATTGTTAAGCAATTCTGCTTTCTCCAGCCTCTACATATTCCTTCTTTCAATTTTAGGTCTCACAATGCAGCTTCTGCACTTCCTCCTATCATGAACATATCTTTAAAAAGTCCTTCTGTTTTTCCATATTTGCTATTTTTTCATCAATTTGTATCTTTGCTCTCCTTTCATTCCCAGCTTGCCTTAGCCTTTTCAGATATTGTTCCCTGTCGTTCTCTTTCTGCGATCTCTTGTAGTTGATTAATGCTAACCTTTTTTTTTCCATATCTTTTCAGCTACTTTTCAGCAAACCATAGTGTCTTCTTTCTCTTTTCTTCATTTACTTTCCTAACAAAAAGATCAGTTGTCCTTACAAAATCTCCTTTTGGTTTTGCTCACTACTCTTCCACTTCTAGATTTTCCCATCCAGCTAAAAACTTCTTTAAGTACTCCCCCATTTTAACAAACTTTGTGACGTCTAGGACCCTCATATCTGAATGAAGAATATTAAACATGTATCACTTTGTAATTTATTGAACCCAGAATGGCAGCTCCACTCTCAAGAGTCAGCCAAAAAGCTGAGTAGCCTTTTGTCCTTCTGTGGTGGACAAAACTTGAATAATTGGTTCTAACTGAACAATAATAAATTGTGTCATCCATTTTTTTTTAACACTAGAAAGTACACACTGTACTTGTATCATCTATTTTTGTAAAGAACACTAAAAAGCACATACTGGATACATAGTAACACAAGAAATACTGTTGATTTAGTGAAAATTGGAACTTGCAAGCAGTACTCGTCAGGAACACCTCTAACATTCAGAGTTTTGTGAAAAGAATTATTCACAATTGTAAATCTCTGTGGAACAGAGCCAAATAACCTGGGCCAGTCCAAATAATTGTTTTTCACAACATGAGATCAAATGCCATGGGTTGGACATACTGTATTCAGATAGGTTTTCCATTTATTTGGTTTGTGACTTTTTCAGAATTGAAGCCAACTCCTGGGGCGGCCAGTACTAGAAGGCATGATGTAAGCATCTGCCACATCCTTGTGTGAAGGTCCTAGAGAAGTTTGTGAACTGGGATAACAATCTGCCGGGGGACAAGAAACTGAAGGAGCCCGAAGCCATCTGTTCTCAGCTCCTTAGCTTTCCTGACACTGATAGACAGAGTCTTCGCCAACTTATCCAAGAACCTGGAGTAGCTGAGATTCTCTGGAGGGGATGTACACTGTGCCAAGTCTGGAAGGGGATAAAATGGAATCCTTGTGGAGTCCTCCTCACCCTCTGACCACAGGAGAACATTAAGCCACAACCCTGATGACGAAGGTGAATGATGCGGAGAACTCTATACTGATGTGGAGGGGAAATGTCCAGTAGAAACTCAAAGGAAACAGTGCCTATTTCTTCACCCACCAATTCATGAAGGGGCCCCCCACTGGAGGAGGAGAATTCACAACCTCATAGTGAGGACTTACTCCCAATACCAGAAGCTCTTTAGGTGACATATACACTGACATGGAACTTGTAGTAGCCCCATTATGTGAAAAATGTCCTCTATCTTGGACAAGAGAGATTCTAATATCCCTCTTTTGTCTTCTGGGCATAAGGAGGCAAATAAATTCTTCACTTGCTTTGATAACTGGGCTCCCACTGGTTGAGAAACCCTTTGAGCCAGAGCTGGAGCGGAAACATCCTCTTCAGGAACCTAGATCAGCTGATCCTCATTAAAGGGTGCAAGTAAAACAAGATGAACCCAGCACAGCGGCCATTCCTGTTGTAATGGTGCTCAACTCCAACTTGCTTCATGCTAGTTATATCAACAACTCCCATCAACTAGAACCTCACTCAACAAATGGCACCGGTAGCTCCTTCTGTGACATGACATCCATTGTGAGACTCCGGGGCACTCAGCTCCAACATCACTGATGGCACCATGATCTGCTGCAGCATCTTACAATGGGAGCTCTGCATCAATGACGTGGATGGTGCCCTGATTGACCCTGGGTCAAACAGACATGGTGCCTTAAATAAAAATGGCAATTACAACAATGAGGCTATGTCCCACTTTGGCTTTGAGGAGGGACTCACTAAAAAAAGCTTTATGCTGATGGTACCAATCTTCTCTTCAGCTCCAAAAGGGATTGCCCTGAAGAGGATCCCCCATGCCACTTTTCTGCAACTTCTTTGGCATCACAGTTCTCTGCATTATATTCAAGCCTTGACCTGAGGTGGATCTGGAGGCCAGTGCCATGGAGGGGAGCATTCCCATGCTTGCACGCTCTAGTGAAACTTCCTTCAAGTTCTTGGGCTGGGAGCATGATGTTTCACTCTTCGATGAAAAGCAACTCCACTGCTTGGCTTGTACCAAGGCTTGGGGCCGTTACCCACTAATACCTTCTGTAGGTCCTCCATCTTCAAGGTTCAGTACTGCTGCATCCTGAAGGTCATATGACCACACCTTTAACAGCTGGAGGAGTTATAGTCCAGGCTGAAGCATCAACAACAAATGGAGTGTGCATGCATGATGGATATGCAGCACCCACAGACGCAGGCCTTAAATCTGCTTAGCAAAGGATTTTAGCTTTTGGCTTCTCTGTGCTTCTAAAAATCTTCTTTTGATTTTCTGTACATATAATTTGTTTTTCAGAACTTAAAAGTTCTGTTTGAGGGATTTCTGAGCAGCAGCAGAGCAAACTTAAAAGCAACAAGACAGATAGGGGCAGGGAAATAAGAAAAACGAGAGAGACCAGAATAGGTCTGTGTGGTAATTTGGATGAAAAAGGACTAAGGGGCTCACATGGGAACTCTTAACATAAGAACATGCCATACTGGGTCAGACCAAGGGTCCATCAAGCCCAGCATCTTGTTTCCAACAGTGGCCAATCCAGGCCATAAGAACCTGGCAAGTACCCAAAAACTAAGGGGCGGATTTTCAGAGCCCTGCTCGCGTAAATCCGCCCAAAACCGGGCGGATTTACGCGAGCAGGGCCCTGCGCGCCGGGAAGCCTATTTTACATAGGCCTACCGGCGCGCGCAGAGCCCCGGGACTCGCGTAAGTCCCGGGGTTTCAGAGGGGGCGTTTTCGGGGCGTGTCTGGAGCGTTCCGGGGGCGTGGCTACGGCCCGGGGCGGCCCGGGGGCGTGGCCGCGCCCTCCGGACCCGCCCCCAGGTCGCGTCCCGGCGCGCAGGAGGCCCGCTGACGCGCGGGGATTTACGCCTCCCTCCGGGAGGCGTAAATCCCCCGACAAAGGTAAGGGGGGGGTTTAGACAGGGCCGGGCGGGTGGGTTAGGTAGGGGAAGGGAGGGGAAGGTGAGGGGAGGGCAAAGGAAAGTTCCCTCCGAGGCCGCTCCGATTTCGGAGCGGCCTTGGAGGGAACGGGGGTAGGTTGCGCGGCTCGGCGCGTGCCGGCTATACGAAATCGATAGCCTTGCGAGCGCCGATCCAGGATTTTAGCGGATACGCGCGGCTCCGCGCGTATCTACTAAAATCCAGCGTACTTTTGTTTGCGCCTGGAGCGCAAACAAAAGTAGGCTATTCGCGCTCGTTTTAAAATCCGCCCCTAAGTCTATTCCATGTTACCGTTGCTAGTAATAGCGGTTAGAGATGTGAATCGGAACCAGAATCGGTTCGGATTTCAGTTCCGATTCACATCTCTAATAGCGGTGGTTATTATTTAAGTCAACTTAATTAATAGCAGGTAATGGACTTCTCCTCCAAGAACTTATCCAATCCTTTTTTAAACACAGCTATACTAATTGCACTAACCACATCCTCTGGCAACAAATTCCAGAGTTTAATTGTGCTCAGGAAAGTCTTTGCTGAGCTTTACAGGTGTATTCGTGACAGTTCCGCAAATGACATCACCAATGCATAATGGCTAATTCACATATGCTTGTCGATGGGGAACAATAAAATCAGATTTGAGAGGTGGTATTTGTCTTCTTTTTTTTAAAACATTTATTCATGTTTCGATGTTTATTGTAGATTCATTTTGTTGCTGCAGTTTACTAATGACAAAATGTTGCTACACTAGGGCTATGTTTAGTTTATTACTTCTGTATACCCGTTGGCGGCATATTCTATCCACCTATGTCACCACATTTTAAACATGTAGTTTATGTATTCTGCTTGAATAAATTTGACATTTAAAAAAATGCACTAGCAAACTAATTTGTAGAATTTTTTGGCTATTTTTGTTGTTGTTCTACCTTCGCCCCAGTACATAAACCTGGCCTTAAACTAAATTGCCAAAGAGGTAAAGCGAGGTGACAAAACATTTTTCAGATACATCAGTGAAAGGAGAAAAGTCGAAAGTGATATACTGAATCAATGAGTGGAGACTGAAGAAATGGCAGAAATATTAAATGAATACTTCAGTTCAGTGTTCACTAAAGAAGACCCTGGAGAGGGACTGTCGCAAGTTAACAAGAAACTGGAGGGGAGTGGAATGGATGAAACTCCGTTTACGGAAGAGAATGTATGGGAAGAGCTGGGGAAACTGAAGATGGACAAAGCCATGGGGCCTGATGAGGTTCATCCCAGGATACTGAGGGAGCTCAGAGATGTGCTGGCGGGTCCGCTCTGTGACCTGTTCAACAGATCCCTGGAAACGGGAGTGGTGCCGAGGGATTGGAGAAGAGCGTTGGTGGTCCCGCTTCACAAGCGTGGGGCAGAGAGGAGGCTGGAAACTACAGGCCAGTTAGCTTCACCTTGGTGGTGGAAAAAGTATTGGAGTCGCTGCTGAAGGAAAGAATAGTGAACTATCTATAAGCAGCAGAATTGATGGACCAGAGGCAACATGGATTCACCAGGGGAAGGTCCTGTCAGACAAATCTGATTGACTTTTTTGATTGGGTGGCTAAGGAATTGGATCGTGGAACAGTACTCGATGTCATCTACTTGGATTTTAGCAAAGCTTTTGATACGGTCCCGCACAGGACGCTTGGGTGTGAGTGCCAAGGTGAGAGATTGTATGTGTGCACTCCGTGCAAAGAGCTCCTTGCTCTCAGGGAACGAGTCCGATCTCTGGAGACTAGAGTAGCAGACTTGGAGGAGCTGAGGCAGTCAGAGAGGTACATTGATGAGCCCTTCAGGGACATAGTAGCCAAGTCCCAAATCCAGTCTGGCAGCCCCAGGGCTGCCTTGGATCAGAAAGGTCTCCCAGTAGGAGAACATCACCCTGGTGTAGCAGGAAGTGATCCTATAGCAAGGACCTGCTCTCCAGGTGATGTATTGTCCTCTCGCACGGAAAAGTCTCCCAGGGCTACTGCCCAGGAGAAAAGGGTTAGGCCAGCCATAATAGTTGGTGATTCAATTATTAGAAATGTAGATAGCAGGATGGCTGGTGGACGTGAGGACCGCCTGGTAACTTGCCTGCCTGGTGCGAAGATGGCAGACCTCACGCGTCACCTAGATAGGATTATAGATAGTGCTGGGGAGGATCCGGCTGTCATGGTACATGTGAGCACCAACATCAGAGGAAAATGTGGGAGAGAGGTTCTGGAAGCCAAATTTAGGATTTTAGGTAGGAAGCTGAAATCCAGAACATCCAGGGTGGCATTCTCTGAAATGCTTCCTGTTCCAAGTGCAGGTCCCCAGAGGCAGGCAGAGCTCCAGAGTTTCAATGCATGGATGAGACGATGGTGCAGGGAAGAAGGATTCAGTTTTGTAAGGAACTGGGGAAACATTTGGGGAAGGATGGGCTCCACCTTAACCAGAGTGGAACCAAGCTGCTGGCTCTAACTTTCAGAATGGAGATAGAGCAGCTTTTAAACTAGAACAAAGGGGAAAGCCGACAGTCATTCAGCAGTGCATGGTTCGGAGAAATGTATTCTTGAAGGATATTAATGAAACAGGAACTTAGGGCATCCCAATAAAAGCAAACGTAGTCCATGTGCCTATATGTGAAAAATCACCGAAGCTAATGATTTCCAAATTATCCCTAATAACTGAAAAGCAGGTTGATAATATAAACAAAAAACACGCTTTGAAATGTCTGTATGCCAATGCCAGAAGTCTAAGAAGTAAGATGGGAGAGTTAGAGTGTATAGCAGCAAATGATGAGATTGACATAATTGGCATCACAGAGACTTGGTGGATGGAGGATAACCAATGGGACAGTGCTATATCAAGGTACAAATTATATTGCAATGATAGGGAGGATCAACTTGGTGGGGGTGTGGCACTTTATGTCCAGGAGGTTATAGAGTCCAACAGGATAAAGGTCATACAAGAGACTAAATGCTCAGTAGAATCTATATGGGTAGAAATCCCATGTGTGTTGGGTAAGAGTATAGTGATAGGAGTATACTACCATCCACTTAAACAAAATGGTCAGACAGATGATAAAATGCTAAGAGAAATCAGAGAAGCTAACCAATTTGGCAGTGCAATAATAATGGGAGATTTCAATTACCCCAATATTGACTGGGTAAATGTAACATCAGGACTTGCTAGAGACAAAGTTCCTGGATGTAATAAATGACTGCTTCATGGAGCAATTGGTTCAGGAACCAACAAGAGAGGGAGCAATTTTAGATTTCTTAGTGGAATGCAGGATTTGGTGAGAGAGGTAACAGTGGTAGGCCCACTTGGCAACAGTGATCATAACATGATCAAATTTAAACTAATAACCGGAAGGGGGACAATAAGTAAATCTACAGCTCCAATACTAAACTTTCAAAAGGGAAACTTTGATAAAATGAGGAAGATAGAAAAAAACAGAAAGGTGCAGCTACAATGGTTAAAAGTGTTCAACAGGCATGGACGTTGTTTAAAAATAAAATCCTAGAGGCGTAGTCCATATGTATTCCATGCATTAAGAAAGGTGGAAGGAAGGCAAAACGATTACCGTCATGGCTAAAAGGTGAGGTAAAAGAGGCTATTTTAGCCAAAAAAACATCCTTCAAAAATTGTAAGAAGGATCCATCTGAAGAAAATAGGATAAAACATAAGCATTGTCAAGTTAAGTGTAAAACATTGATAAGAGAGGCGAAGAGAGAATTTGAAATGAAGTTGGCCACAGAGGAAAAAACTCATAATAAAAACTTTTAAAAATATGTCCAAAGCAAGAAATCTGTGAGGGAGTCAGTTGGACCATTAGATGACCGAGGGATTAAAGGGGCTCTTAGGGAAGATAAGGCCATTGCAGAAAGACTAAATTAATTCTTTGCTTCTGTGTTTACTAATAAGGATGTTGGGGAGATACCGGTTCCGGAGATGGTTTTCAGGGGTGATGAGTCAGACGAACTGAACAAAATCAATGTGAACCTGGAAGACGTAGTAGGCCAGATTGACAAACTAAAGAGTAGCAAATCACCTGGACCAGATGGTATGCATCCTAGGATAATGAAGGAACTCAAAAATGAAATTTCTGATCTATTAGTTAAAATTTGTAACCTATCATTAAAATCATCCGGGTAACTATAGACCAGTGAGCCTGCCTTCAGTGCCAGGAAAAATAGTGGAAACTATTCTCAAGATGAAAATCATAGAGCATATAGAAAGACATGGTTTAATGGAACACAGTCAACATGGATTTACCCAAGGAAGTCTTGTCTAACAAATCTGCTTCATTTTTTTGATAACAGATAAAGGTGAACCGGCAGATGTAGTGTATTTGGATTTTCAGAAGGCGTTTGACAAAGTCCCTCATGAGAGGCTTCTAAGAAAACTAAAAACTAATTGGGTAGGAGGCAATGTCCTTTCATGGATTACAAACTGGTTAAAAGACAGGAAACAGAGAGTAGGATTAAATGGTCAATTTTCTCAGTGGAAAAGGATAAACAGTGGAGTGCCTCAGGGATCTGTACTTGGACCGGTGCTTTTCGATATATATATATATAAACAAGCTGTTAAGCCCGTAACAACGGGCTACATTAATTTTTTTTTTCCGATCAGTTTTCAGACACTGCACCCATCTACACTTCTTTTCCCTCACTCCTCCTTCCCCTCCCTCGCTCATTCACCTCAGTCACTCATCCTCCTCCCCTTGGTCTCTCACCCCCCCCCTTCCCTCCCTTGCCACCACTCAAACTCCCTTCTCTTATGCTCACCTCCCCCCTCATTCTCCCTCCCACTCCCTTCCCTTCCCTCACCTCCCCCCTCATTCTCCATCCCCCTCACCTCCCCTTCCCCTCACCTTCCCCTAATTCTCCCTCCCTCCCACTCCCTCCCCTCAGTCTCACCTCCCCCCTCATTCTCCCTCCCACTCCCTTCCCATTCCTCACTCTCACTCTCACTCTCACCTCCCCCTTCTCATTCTCCCTCCCACTCCCTTCCCTTCCCTCTTACCTCCCCCTTCTCATTCTCCCTCCCACTCCCTTCCCTCACTCTCACCTCCCCCTCCTCATTCTCCCTCCCACTCCCACTCCCTTCCCTCACTCTCACCTCCCCCTCCTCATTCTCCTCCCACTCCCACTCCCTTCCCTCACTCTCACCTCTCCCTCCTCATTCTCCCTCCCACTCCCTCCCCTTCTCTCACTCTCACCTCCCCCCTCATTCTCCTTCCCCTCACTCTCACCTCCCCCCTCATTCTCCCTCTCACTCCCCTTTCTTCACTCTCACCTCCCCTTCCCTCAGTCACTCCCCACCCTCTCTCAATCCTGTCCCTCACTCTCATCCCCACCCCCTTTCCCCTCTCCCTCTTGTGCTCTTCAGTGCGGCCCACTCACAGAGACAGGAGGTCTCCGGGGATCCCTCCCCAGCGCGCACCTCAGCTGCTCCTTCCTGCCGCTGCATTTCCTCCTGATATCGCTGCCGCTCCTCCCACCTATTGTAGCTCGGCCCACCCGATATCGTCGCCACCGCAGCTGCTCCTTCCAGCGTCATCTTAGCTCCGTTCTGACCGACGTGCTCTCCCGCCCACGCATGCGCGGTAGAGCTGCTCTCTACTGCGCATTTGCGGGCCGTCGGTCAGAGCCCATTTATAAGGTAGATGATCTGGAAAGGAATTTGACAAGTGTGGTTATCAAATTTGCGGATGATACAAAATTATTCAGAATAGTTAAATCACAAGCGGATTGTGGTACATTACAGGAGGACCTTGCAAGACTGGAAGATTGGGTATCCAAATGGCAGATGAAATTTAATATGGACAAGTGCAAGGTGTTGCATATAGGGAAAAATAACCCTTGCTGTAGTTACACGATGTTAGGTTCCATATTAGGAGCTACCACCCAGGAAAAAGATCAAGGCATCATAGTGGATAATACTTTAAAATCATCGGCTCAGTGTGCTGCAGCAGTCAAAAAAGCAGAATGTTAGGAATAATTAGGAAGGGAATGGTTAATAAAACGGAAAATGTCATAATGCCTCTGTATCGTTCCATGGTGAGACCGCAACTTGAACACTGTGTAGAGATGTGAATCGGAACTGGTATCGGTTCGGATTCCGGTTCGGATTCACATCGTGAAATTTTTATCTTGCAGTCCGATCGGGTTTTTTGGGTTTTTTTTATCGGCTGTGCCCGAGCCAATAACCAAAAAATACAGCCGACTCTTTAAAATGAGTTTGTTAGTATCTCCCCACCCTCCGGACCCCACCCCCCCAAAAAAAATGTTTAAATACCTGATGGTCCAGCGGGGGTCCCGGGAGCATTCTCCCGCGCTCGGGCCGTCGGCTGCCAGTAAACAAAATGGCACCGATGGCCCTTTGCCCTTAGCATGTGACAGGGTATCCGTGCCATTGGCCGGTCCCTGTCACATGGTAGGAGCAATGGACGGACGGCGCCATCTTTAAAAATGGGACAGAGACCATCTCTGGACCACCTCCAGGATGGAGGTGGTCCAGAGATAGCCTTCATCGAATGAAGAATCTAAATATGTATCTCTGGAGGAAAGGAGGAGCACGGGTGATATGATACAGACGTTCAGATACTTGAAAGGTTTTAATGATCCAAAGTCAACGACAAACCTTTTCCTTTGGGAAAAAATCAGCAGAACCAGGGGGGTCACAATTTAAAACTCCAGATAGGAAGAACCAATGTCAGGAATTTCTTCATGGAGAGGGTGGTGGATGCCTGGAACGCCCTCCTTGAGAAAGTGGTGAAGGCCAAAACTGTGAAGGATTTCAAAGGGGTATGGGATAAACACTGTGGATCCATAAAGCCTTGCGGATGGGAATGAAGAGAAGAGGGAGTAGCTTGCTTGTTGCGGTGGTTACTACCCCTAACAAATTAAGCCTGATACTTCACTTTGAATGCATATCCAGTGCAGCTCACTGATTCAACAGTGGGGGGGAATGAAGAAATAGGATTTACATCCAGTCAATATCTAACAAGGCATTGATCTGAGTACTATGAGTATACAAACATCGGGATAACTTGCTCGATAAGACGGTTACTACCCTCAGACATTAAGCCTTATATTTCACTTTGATGCAGCTCCAACACTGCTCTCTGCATCAATGACGGGGGTGGAAGGAAATTAGAATAAAAAAGTTACCAATAAGGGCCCTGAACTCAGCAGTCGGAGTAACAGGTAAGTATGAGATAATAAGTGTGAAAGCTTGCTGGGCAGACTGGATGGGCCTATTAGTCTTCTTCTGCCATCATTTCTATGTTTCTAAATGAAAGCAAATTTCACATAACGCAGTGAAGGTGTGCTTTAGTGATTTGAGTTGTGTAATTTTTCAAATAGCGAGAGCACTGTCACTATAGTTTAGTGCCACTGTATTCGTACAAAAGAGGGATGTCCATTTTGCCAAAAATTTCTTCTCTTTTTAGAGGGGGAGAATTTGCAAACCTGTCTGCACTGGGACAAAGCCTGCATATACCTTTTAACCCAGGGGCTTGGTGCCAACTTTCAAAGCAAAGGTCTTCAGGTACGTTTGTTTTCAAGCTTGTCAAGGGTACAAAGTTCAGTATATGCAGTCCCTTGCACTTGCTTTTTCCACGGGTAGACTTTTGCTCCAGAAGTGCATGTAAAGATTTGAAAATGCTATCTACGTGCATACTTTTCCTCTCCTAACCTAAACAAGGCCCCAAGACGACCTCACTTAAATGCAATTAAAACTGTGCTTGTTATAAGGCACTGAGGGCAATTTTCAAACACACAAAGTCAAGACAAGATTTGGCATGAATAATCTTTTTGTTCACGTGATATGATTGTATATTTATTCTATGTGTTGTCTTCATGTGATGTTTGGTGATTTTAGGTCTTTTATTATGTTTGTTTTTACTATAAACTACCACAATCTATGAAGTGTGGGGTTAAGAAATTATTTTAAATAAGTACAGATAAATAAACATGGGTAAAACACCTTTCATCCAGCCAAACTGCTTTGAAAACCGGTACTGGCTCATATCAGTTCAATGCTCCAAAATTCCAGAACCACACAAATGACTGAAAACAAGGGGACAGTTGTCCTGAGCCAGTTTTGCGAGTGTTGGAAATGCTGTAGGTATTTAGGACAATCACTGGGCTATTCGGCTTTCTCCCCCCGAGTTCAGGGAAACTGTCACAGTTCCACGGAGTAGGAAAACATGTCAACACAAAGAAACAGACGAGGATCTCATTCTCTTTTTTTTTTTTTTTTTAAAGTAACCCTGGCTCATGACATCTTCCCTCCATTTCTGTGCACCTGCAGTGGAAAGGTATATAATGCGATGTATAATGGTGCCGCAAGGTTAATGGCCGAGAGGGCCTTTGGGCATCCTGGAAAAAGAGACTTTAGCGTCCAAACCATACCGGTGGTCTGCTTGAGCATTTAGCTCCAGGGCCTCTTTCCCCCCCAGCTGTTGATTCTGCTGCACTGTAAAAATGTGGCTTGCCCATGCCTGAGAAACCAGCAGAGCCCTGAGGAGTCACCCACCGGGACTGAGATGTCAGCTGAGACAGGCATGAACGGGATACTGCCCTGAGATGTCAGCTGAGACAGCCATGAACGGGATACTGCCCTGAGATGTCAGCTGAGACAGCCATGAACGGGATACTGCCCTGGGTCAGTCGCTACTTCCGCCGAGTAAACGATAGGTTGACTTCCCACACACACAGAGCACACTTTTGAGGTCATGTCAGCCTTGTAGAGCACCAGGAGGAGTTGACTGGGTGAGACCTTTTCTTCTGGCTACAGAAGAGAAGGGAGTACGAAGGGAGAAAAGCAGAACAGCAGGGAAACGCAGGGAACGGTGGAGGGAGGAAGGCAGGTTGGGAAGGACTGCAGGCTGTAAATGGATGATAAGAAGATGTCTCCGGGGACTCCTTTGTTGTCTGTTGTGGTATCAGAGTCCCCCCCCCCCCCCCCCACCTGCGACCTGCCATTTGTGCTGGCAGCACATCAGGAGGGGCTCAGGAGAATGTCCAGCCATTGTCACACTCATGTCTTCTTTCCTCCTTTTTGTCTAAGGACTTTAAAAAAAACTGTGGCTGGAGGCTTTCGTGGGATGGAATAAAGCTACCTCCTCGTTTTTTTTCACTATGGGCTTTGAGCCATTTTATTAAGGCAATTAGACCCTACTAGAAGCAGTTTGGAGGGGGGGGGGAACCACCTAAATATATATTAGGATGAGAGCGTCTGTGGCATGTTGCCCGTGCAATTCGGTAGTCAGTACGTGCTACTGTGAAGGAGTCTGGGGGCGGGGGGGGGGGGAATTCTGTGTTAAATGTGCAGGTCCTATAGGGATAGATTAGGGGGTCTGGTGAATCCGTTCTGGGAAGGAAGAATGTTTGTTGAGAAGGGAATTTGTGGAGCTTGGGTGATATGGCACGGGGTGTCGGAGATAAAGCCTGTGCCAAGACAAGAGGGGACCTCTGTGGCTCTGGAAGGCTTCCTCTTAGGGCAGGTTGGCGAGTCTCCGGTGCACTTCCCCTATAAAAAAAAAAAAGAAAAGCTGCATGCATATGAGAAAAGCTGAAGGCAGCACGTCTCCGAGCTATATGACTGTTAAGGACCGTATATCAGGGAGCATAATTTGAAAAAAACGGCCCCTATTTGTCCCTGAAGTACGGGCAAATGTCTTTTTGATACTGTGCCTACACTCCATAGCCACAGCTTTTGGGGCAAGTTCTCTACGATCTCCGAGCCCAAAGGTGTATGACCTCGTTGCTTTGCAGCAGGAGCATGATGGGGTAAATATTTTTAAAAAGACACAAACAGGTAACTTTTAGCTGCAGTAAAAAGGACCATTTCTGGGGGGCATAACTTGATCAGAGGAAAAAAACCCCCCACGGATACATTTAAGTTTTGAAAAGGTACGTGCACAGCAGACACGCATACTTTACACCATTGTTTAGAGATAGTATAGGTGTATGTACAAATATTTTGCCACAGAAGCTGATATTCAGATACAGGCGTTCTTGGATACCTTGTGTTTGACTATTGGCAGACTTCTGCGTGAAAACTAAAAAGTAAGCCCCCTACTGAAAACGTATCCCAAAGTTAATGGGGTGTTATCTATCCTAACCAAGATACAGGCCAGTTCAGTAAAGTCCGCGGGACAGGCGGCGCTCCGAGGCGAGCTCCCGCTCTCCCGACGCACGCCCAGGCACCTCTCCCGGGCACGCGATTCTGTATTTAAATTAGGGCCCGCGCTAATAAGGAGGCGCTAGGGACACTAGCGCGTCCCTAGCGAATCCTTATCGGCGGAAGCGGCAGCTGTCAGCGGGTCTGACAGCCGACGCTTAATTTTACCGGCGTCGGTTGTCGAAACCGCTGACAGCCACGGGTTCGGAAAACGGACGCCGGCAAAATTGACCATCCGTTTTCCAACCTGCGGGCGGCAAGCAGATTTTTTTTGGGGGGGGGGGGGGCCTCCGACTTAATATCGCTGTGATATTAAGTCGGAGGGTGTACAGCAAAGCAGTTTTTTCTGCTTTTCTGTCCACTTGCCCGCCGCCGTCTGAAATCAACGCCTGCCTTTGGCCGCACATTTTACTTTCTGTATTCCGGGTGACTAACTAATAGGCTCATCAACATGCATTTGCATGTGATGAGCGCTATTAGTTTCGGGGGGGAGGGGGGGGAGGGTTGGCCGTGCGTTTTCCACGCGCTATTACCCCTTACAGTATAAGGGGTAACAGCGCCTCAAAACCGCCCGGTCAAACGGGGGCTAAACGGTGCGCTCAGCTGAGCGCACCATTCTGTATCGGCCTGATTGTGAGGTGAGGAATGTTTTAAAGGGAGCTAAATGGGGCTTTGAAGACTTTAAAAAAAAAAAACTGTTACGCAAAACTATTGTGGTAGCAACCGCATAATCCTAATTTTTAAACTCTGAATGCAATGTTTAATTTGCAGTATCCCACAAATACCTCTGCACAGAGGCGTTGCTAGGTACTTAAAAGATCTGGGGCACACAATCTCTTCCCCCTCCACCCCCCAAGATTTAGATAAGCATCATAATATCCATCTCACCCCCCAAGCAAGTATAATCCTGTCAAAACACATAATTCCAGTAAACACTTTTAAATATGAGATTTTACATTATCTCTGCTCTATGTTCCCATGCAGCTGTCATCAGGGAATCATCCTATATAAACTAGGGTAGGGAAACCATGCAGAGACAGGAGGCACTGCTGCAAACATGTTGCACCACTGTCGCCAGGTGATGGGCATGCATTTCAGTGGCATCATTAGACAGAAGAACCTTCCAAGCAACAAAGTTTCATCCATCTAGTAAAATTACCTCTAACTGTATTAAATAGTTTCAATCAATCAATACTTCTATACAGGATAAGACAGAATCCCAATATAATGTTGCGATCCTGCCCGCGAGGAGCGCGGGCAGGCTCTTACCTTCTCGCAGCCAGTCGGGCTGCTGACGCTGCTGCTTCTTTCTCCCTGAATTAGCTGGAAGCCGCTCCAGCAGCCTGCCACCTCTCCAGCTCCAGGGCAGGTCTGCTTCGCTGCTTGCCTGCTTCCGTGGGCCCTCCACGTGGCTGAGGACGCTACCAGCTTCCAGCTCGTCTCTCCAGCTTCCTAGGGCGCGAGCGCGCGCCTCTCGTCTGTTCTTCAAGGGCCAGCCAGGTGTGGCCCCTGCTGGCTCCTCCCTGGGCGTTGTCCACCTCGGCTCTACAAAAGGATTCAACGTTCAGTCTGTCTTTGCCTTCGCAAGGAGTTGGTCACTCCTGAGATCCTCGTTCCAGGAGCTGCCTTGAGTTCCAGCCTTCTGCAAGGTCCAGTGTTCCATGTTTCCTGTCGGAGCTTCTTGTCCAGTTGTTCCAGTCCTGATGTCTCCAGTTGTTCCAGTCCTGATGTTCGCTTGTTCCTGTTCCTGCCTTGAGGTCTGATTCCTAATCCGGTATCCATGGTCCAGCCCAGATATTACAAGCCTTGCACCTTGATCCTGAAATTCGCCTGAAAGCTAAGTACCTTGCTCTTGAATCTCTTGAAAGCTAGCACCTTGATCCTGTGTCCTCCAATGTCCTGGTACCTCGCGGCAAGCCACGCCGTGGTCCGTGACCAGCCCTCGAGGTGGGCTGTTTAGGGCCATCTGTGATGCAAGCCATGTACCTCGTTTCTAAAAGCTAGCACCTTGATCCTGTGTCCTCCAATGTCCTGGTACCTCGCGGCAAGCCACGCCGTGGTCCATGACCAGCCCTCGGGGCGGGCTGATTAGGGCCATCTGTGATGCAAGCCATGTACCTCGTTTCTAAGTCCCTGAGAAGTCCTTGTTCCTGATCCTGGATCCTGAATCCTGCCTTGGCTGCCGGTGTGCAGCAATCCTGCTTTGGCTGCCGGTGTGCAGCAATCCTACCTTGGCTGCCGGTGTGCAGCAAACCTGCTTCTTCCCTGTTGCCTTGATGTCGGTGCTTGATCCAGTTCCTAATCCAGTCTCAGATGTTCTGCCCTTCGTCTTCGTCTGGCTCCTGAGCCTTCTGGCCTGTTGGGCCCTGGAGTGGCCAACAGGTGGGATTCGTCCCTGTGCTTTGGAGCTTCCCTTCCTGCCAGCCAACGGGGCTTCGGATGTCAGTATCCCAGCATCGGAGTTCGCTTCGCCTGGATCTCTCCTGCATTCTCCCGTTCTCAGCGTGGTCCGTGACCTGCCCTCCAAGGCAGTGTTGGGGATGCCTGGGACAGGGTGGCCCGTGACTCAGTCCCAGGAGTGGTCTGAGTAGGGTGCCCTGAGGGACAGTGTCCATGTCTTCCTTCAGCCCTTGTTCCTGAGTCTACATCTGCACCTTCAGTACCTCGTTTCTGAACCTACCTCTGCATCTTCAGTACCTCGCCTCTGAATCTACCTCTGCACCTCCAGTACCTTGCTTCTGAGTCTACGTCTGCACTCCCAGTACACTGCTTCTGAGTCTACGTCTGTACTTCCAGTACCCTGTTCCTGAGTTTCGTCTGAATCTATGTTCCAGTCTTCGCTGTCCTGGCCTCTGTCCGGCCTGCCGCTTTGTGCCGTACCCTGCGGCAGGTCCGAAAGGGTCGGAGGACTGTTCACAAGACCAACATTGCGTTGTTGGGTCTTCCGAAGCGTGCAGGTCCGGAGGAGGGCCTGTCGCCTGGTCATCACTCCAGTCTTGCTTCCGTCCTACCCTTGCTCGGGCATGTCACGCCTCCCGCGGCCCTCTTCGGAATCCTCTGGGGTCGAGCCGCGGCCCAAGGACACACCTCTCTCAGGAAGTGGGATCGCTCTCCGAGCGCTCCGCAACATATAAACCCTGCACCTCTTCCTCACAAGTTCTATAATACCCTGCATTCACAGAAACTCCTGCAACAAAGGGTGTAGGCAGAGCCAGGACATTTTCCCTTGCTATTCATCATATATTCAAATTCAGTGACAGAAATACAAACTTTGCAAAATAATACAAAACCTTGCAAAAAAAAACAAAACTTACTCAAATCTGCCATATCATAAAACAGTAATTTCCAGAATCAAAAAATAACAACCCTATCCATTAAACGGCAACACTGCAAATATTACACTAGGCCCTAAAACACCAATACACTTTCTATTAGGGATGTACATTCACTTTTATTAATACCAAAAATGAAACGAATGAGACCATTTTTGGTATGAACTGAAAATTGTCTCTTATGAAAATACCCCAAAATTGTTATAGTTGCAGGGGGGAGCTGGGCTTTATTTGAGGGGCCTGGGACTGAGACAGAATGAATCAGGTGGGGGGAGGGGAGGGCGCAGCACAGTAAATGTTCGCACAGGGCGGCAAAAAAGCCTAGCACCGGCCCTGAGCGCAGCAATTTGAACCATGCAGTAGAGATGTGCATTCGTTTTTGCCGAATTGGACAATTTCAATGAAATTGTCCAATTCGGCATGTTTCGGGGAGCCCGAAAAATGATCGGGATTTTCCCGTTTTTTCGCAAAAATGTGTTTTTTGGATTAGTGCGCACTAACAAAAAGTAACAAAATCTAGGTTCGATATACATTTAATAAGTGTAGACCTTTGCCCTTCACCTGATTGTCCTCAATACTAAAGGCTGGAAGGGACACCACCTGATTTATATCAAATGCTGTAATCACCTTGCATAGGAAGACGGAACTGGCTAAAAGGTGACTGCGAAAATACTGAGCAGATTTCCACAAGGAAGGAAACCTTCAGTGAAAAGTCCTTAATAGATTATTGCTTTTAGCAGCTCAAAGGGTGGTTTGACTAAGCCTCTTAGCACCAAACTGAGGTCCCACTGGAATACCACTGGGCGGAATGGTGGATCCGATCTGTTTTACCCCTTTAAGAAAATGCCGTATATCCAGGTGCGCTACTATTGAGGTGCCTTAGATTCGGCCCCCTAAAACATGTAATGGCTGTGACCTGGACCTTCAAGGACCCAAGAGCCAGGACCTTTATCCATAACTGTTTGCAATGAGCCTAATAGTTGCAAGATATCCGCTCTCTAAGAGGAACAGTCCTGCTTGGCGCAAAAGTTCTTGAACACTTGTCAAACCCTTATATGGGCCAGGGAGGTGGAAAACTACTGCATAGTTGAGATTACAAAGGCATATTACTCTCTCTTGCGTAAGCACCCCCTCTCAAGGGCCAAGCCATAAGAAAGAATGGGTTTTCCATTGGCACCAGACCTTGCCAGAGAAGACCCCGCTCCTTGGGAACAGCCAGCAGGGCTCTGTCCAGCAGCCTGACCAGATCCATATATCTGGGACGCCTTGGCCAATATGGGACTACTAGGGTGACCAAGAATGCATGGTTTTTCACCTTCTTTAATGTCCTATTAGCGGCCATAGTGGGCTGAGCCTTGGCCATGGGCATAACAATGCGTCTATTCCCCTGGATCCCAGCTCCGCCCTGAGGCTGAAAAATGTCAGACTTGGCGTTTGCACATATTGCCATTAGGTCCGCACAGGGGGACCCCCAGCAGCCTTCCTTTGAAAGGCTTCTGGCCCCAGTGTCCATTCCCCCCCCCCCCCCAAGTCCAACCTGTTCCTGCTGAGGTAGTTGGCTTGCAGGTTCTTTCCTGCTATATAGGTTGCTGAGAGCTGGAGAATATGCTTCTTTACCCACTCGAGCAGCCAGGTTGCCTCCTGTGCTGAGCATTTATGGGTGCCCCCTTGTCTATAAGCTACTGCCGTGCCAAGTCTGAATCCTGACTGCCTTCCCTCTTACTAGAAGTAGGAAGTGCAGTAGAGCCAGTCTAATAGCTCGTTTCCAAGCTGTTTATTGAAAAAACTACTTCTTGCCCTGGCCAGTGCCCTTCGGCCAGCTGGCCCTGGTAATGAGCATCCTATCCTCTCAGGTTGGCATGCATTGTGACCACCATCCAGTCAGGGGGTTCCAGGCCTATTTGCTTCTGGAGGTTTAAAGGACATTCCAACCAATTCAACCTGCTCCTGACCCCTGAGGAGACTGGGAGCTGTGCTGGTAGACTTGGGAGGTGGGTGACCAATGCATAAGCAAGGCCTTTTGGAGAGGCTGCATATAGGCTCTGGCCCATGGAACCACATCCAGCATTGATGCCATACGACCTAATTCTAGATAATCCCATGCTCTGGAAGCCTCCTGCATTTGAAACTGTAACACCTGGTCTATTAATTTGAGCATTCTGGTGAAAGTTAGGAACACTCGCCCTTGTTCTACATTGAAGAGGGCCCCTAGAAACTCCAGTGTTTGTGATGAGTGTAGACTGCTCTTTGAGAATATCATCCAGCCTAATTGCTGAAGGAGGGGTAACACTGCTTTGGAAGATTATCTGCCCTCCTGTGCTGACTTGGCTCTTATAAACCAATCATACAAATTCAGGTGCACCTTAATGACTGCACTCACTGGGCTGCCACCACTACCACCATAACCTTGGCAAAGGTCCTGGGAGCTGCTGCCAGACCAAAGGGCAAATCTTGAAACTGAAATTGCTTGCCTAACATGTACAACCTTAATGGTGTCTGGTGAGACTGCTGGATGGGAAGGCAGAAGTAAGCTTCTGCGAGGTCCAGCGATGCTATGCATTCCCCTGGCCTTACTGATGTTATCACCAATAGCAGAATCTCCATTAGAAATTGGAGTACATGCAAATACTTGTTGACCCTTTAGAGATCCAACCCTGGGTGGAAGGATCCATCTTTGTTTTAGAACCACAAAATAAAAGTAGTGCCACAACCCCTTTCTTGCAGGGACACTAGTATGATTGCTTGTAGGTGCTGCAATTTAATTAATGTCCCTTTGACCACCTCTCTTTTGAGAGGGGGGAGACACAGAGAGAGAGATTACAAGGACCTCTGCTACAGTTTTTGTGCATTCAGGGGCATATCTCCTTCAAACAATATCCAGGACCCATGGTCTGAAGGTATTCATGTCCACTCCATGTAGTACTTCAGCAGGCTCCCTTCTACTCGGACTACCTCCAGGGGTACATGCTGGAAGTCAATGTGCTGAATGTGGCTCTGCCTTTGCCTTTCTTGCCCCCCAAAAAGAACTGGCCTCTACTTTAAGCATCTGAAGAGAGTTGGTTTGCAGTTTTATACCTGCGCCAATCGCAAGTATAGACTCCTGAAACTCCATGCTCTAGTACAATTGATTTCCCTAGGTCCTTCACCAGTTTTTCTAGGTCCTCTCCAAAAAGGTAATTTACAAAGGTGTGACTCTGATGCTGAGTCTGCAACCCAACTGCCCAGCCATAGAAGCCTTCTGGCCCATACTTGTGGCCAGAGCCCTAGAGGACATTCTCACTAGGTTGTACACATCAACAGCCAAAAATGCTACGGCTGATTCCAGGCAGGCTAATTCTGAGCTGTCTGCGAGCTGCTGGATCCCATTTAGGGCAACTCAGGCCACACAGTCCCCACAAATGGAGGCCTGCAGGGCCATTGCATTTGTTGTAAGGCTTGTTTAACAGTTGCCTCTATTTTCTTATCTTTGGGACCCTTCAGCATTGACCCCTCTACTAGGGGAAAGGTCATCTTCCACATGACTGCTGTAACCAGTGCATCAATGTGAGAAATACTCAGGAGGCTGTTCCTTTCCTCCAGTGGTAGGGGGGTAAATCTTACTCATAGTTGCTTCCCCTTTAACCCCCATGTGGGGTATTCCATTCTGTAAGAACCATACACCGGAGGGTACTGTGCAATGGGAATGCCCTTGGTGGCTTCCTAATGCCCTGGCGATAGGATCCCTCTCATATGGTTCTTTAGTAGAAGCATCTGATATAAATGCCTGAACCACACTAGAAATAAGGGCTGCCAGCTACTCTTTCTGGAATAAGCAGACTATATTGGATTTGTCCTCTTCTGAGAACGCCCCTTCTTCCTGTGAATTTTCTGGAGAGCCCTGGGAGCAGTCCATTCCAGACCATTGAGCTTCCCTAGAGGCGAGGGTGCTTGAATGCCCATAAGGAGAGATTCTGAGTCTTTCCTATGCCTCTTGGCTGCAATAGGTGTCCCTTATATATTCAGATGTCCCTAGTTCTGTAGGTCTGTGCATGGCTACATATGCTTTAGGCATGGCCACAATAATATCTGAAAGAAAAAGTTCCTGCCAGGAGTCCTTAGTGACCCATGGGCTCTTTGCGGGGGTGAGCCCCTCTACCATCTCCACCACCTCCACCACCACCACCACCACCAGAGATTCTCCACTGGGGCTACCATCCAGTATGGTTTCAAAGGGAAGAGGGATCACCCCAACCCCAAAGGATCAGGACTGCCTTGCGCCAACGGCAGCTGTCCTGGCTCAATCAGAGAATCTGCTCTCAATTGCCCTACCCTTGCCGCGGGGCTGAGCTCCCACTGTCTTGTATTTTTCTACCTGGCTACCCTTCACAGACTGGGCAGAAGGAGCCTCCAACAGTCGGGATCTATTTGGTCCCCACACTCTCTATACTTCTTCCCTCTATGCATTGCTACAAAATGCCAATGGAGCCCACAAGAAAGCAAACACTGAAGTGGTGAGTGAACTTCCTCTCCCCACAACGGTAAATGAGTGTTTCTTGCTCCTGTCCTCTCTCAGCTGTGCCACGGGAAAACTGAGAATGCTTTCAATTCTCAGCGTTGTCACTTAAACAATATTCTCAGCAACAGGCTCCCTCCCCCAACCAACAAATGGTACAGCTGCTACTCACCACTTCCAAGGATACCTCTGCCAGCTGCTAATGCAGTCCCTGCTTCCTCCCACTTCTGCTCATTGAACTAATATGGGTGGATTTTTTAGAGCTTCCCGAAGCAGAGAAAAAAGGTATAGGGAGGAGAAAGGAAGAGGAAGAGAGAGAACGAGAGAGAGAGAAAGCAGTCCTGCTGGCTGGTTTTCTTTTTTTCTTTTATTCTTAATTTAAGGACTGCAAGATTCCTGCAGGATCCAGGAACCATTCTTGCATGGCTCCACAGACCTCTAGGGGTAAGGGATAACCACCAGGGATGGAACTAGGAGATACACTCCCATTGAGAAAATCAACCCCTAGAGGTTGTTGCCCCAGGACCAACAAAGACTCAACCAGGCCAAGGCTACAACCAGGCTCTGAGAGCTATCATCTTCATGTGTCTGAAGTTGCTGGAGACAGAGACTACTGGGATTAGACCAGGACCATATCTCCCATATTGCCCAGAGTGATGTCATAAAAGGGGTCTCAGTCAGCTGTGGAGGAAGGAAATCCCATACGTGATGTCTGGTCTAGCAGGACGAAAAGGAAACTGTGAGAATTGTGGGGCAGATTTTCAAAGGCTACAAGCGTAACATACACGCGAAACCCGAGAAAATCTGCCCCTGCGCATGCCAAGCCTATTTTCCATAGGCTCGGCGGCACGCACAAGCCCCGGGGCGCGCGTATGTCCCGGGGCTTGCAAAAAGGGGCGTTCCGGGGCGGGGCGCCGGCCCGGGGGCGAGACCGAGGCCTCCGGCACAGCCGCCGTGCGAAGGCATGGTGCGCCAGCCAGCTGCACAAGTTATGCCTGCCCGGAGGCAGGCGTAACTTTCGAGATAAAGGTCAGAAGGGGGGTTTTAGTTAGGGCTGGGGTGGGTTAGATAGGGGAAGGTGGCGGGGGCGGAAGGAAAGTTCCCTCCGAGGCCTCTCCGATTTCGGTGCGGCCTCAGAGGGAACAGGGAAAGCCATTGGGGCTTCCCTAGGGCTCGGCGCGCACAAGGTGCACATGTGCACCCCCTTGCGTGTGCCAACCCTGGATTTTATAACATGCGCATTGCTCCGCACGCATGTTATAAAATCGGGAGTAGATTTATTCGCGCCGGGTTGCGCGAACAAATCTACGCCCTTGTGTTGTTTTTAAAATCTGGCCCTGTATTTCTAAGACTTTTTTTTTTTACTTTTGTACTTTGCTATAATGGATTTTATAGAGTATTTTAATGTGCATTATTGCAACACTGACCTGTGTTTATATGGATCTGGATTTTAGATTTAATTACTTGCCATTTTCCAAATCCAAGTTTCAATTCAGGTGAGTTACAATTCATGTATTTATTTCCCCTGCCCAAGGGAACTTGCAATCTAAGTTGAACCTGAGGTAATGACGAGTGAAGGTGCCCAAGGTCACAAGCAATATCTGTGGAAAAAGTAGGATTTCTTATCTTCCCTGGTTCTAGCCCACTACTCTAACCACTAGGCTATTCCTCCACTCCAGAAGAGTGAATGATAAATCAAATAAAATCAAACAGTCAAATACATCTGGAAAAATACAGGGAGGCCGATATTCAGCACCACTTAGCTGGACAACTGGTGGCCACTGAATATCCAACAAAGTTTCGCAGTCACCACTTATCTGGCTACGGATATCTCATGGGCAGAGCTACTTATCCAGCTAACTTAGGGCCTGATTCAGCAAGGTATTTCCCCATACACAGAGAATGGGAGAAAAGCCTATAGCAATATTTTTACTTATTCAGTTAATTGGATAAGTTAAGCCTGCCACAGAGCAAGTCTAACTTAGCCAGTTAAAACTTACCTGGTTAAGTAGCGTCGAATACAAGGATATTCAGCAGGATAGCCGTGATGCTGAATATCCCATGTAAGTTAGCCGAATAAATATTATCCAGCTAAGTTGCATAGAGATTTTCTTTCAACCATTTGGACCAGGATATCTTAGTATGCAAGTATTATATAAAGTTTAAATATATCTATCATCAGAATGTAGACTATAATTTCTCTAAAAGATTCAATACATTCTTAGGTACAAAATAAGAGCTTTGGGGTTTTTTTTTTAAGAAAAATGTCCCAACAATAAGCCCATTTGTTTCAAATGTGGCAGAACTTTAAGTTGTTGCGTTGCGGGCATTTTGCAAACTGAAAAGCTTTGCTCGTTGTTGAGAAAATGCATGCTATGGATAGACGAAACCCAGCAGAAAATAACTTGGGGGAAAACTAAAGTTAAAAGTATAACGGCACTTCTCGCTTTAGCACAGGCTGCTTCTAAGATTTACTGGAAGTCTTTAAGGCACAGCCATAACCATTAAAAAGATGAAGAAAAAGGGGAAAAAAAGGTGTCTTTCTGCAAAAAGTAAAAAAAAAAAAAAAAAGCACGTTTTTCTGGTGTGTGACTAAGGGTCTTGGGATTGTTGGCATTGCTTTTCACAACACTGATTTACAGTTTAATCCTCAATATCTGTGTTAAGATTATACAAGATATGATTTGTTTAGATGACTATTTGGAATGTTTACTTGCAGTAATTTAATACAATTTACTTAATCATTGCAAAAGCAAATGAAGTTCAAGAACGAAGGCTCAGCATTCAAATTACCTTCATGCAGTGCCCTTGCCATTCTTTCACTGGTAAGTAGCAAAACAGCATAACAGTAAAAACAAGTTTTTTTCACATATAATTATTTTTACTATGTGTAGATACAGAATCTTAGTTCTGGGATTTGAGCAACTCTCTGCAACTGAGATGTGTCCTCTGCCCTTCTTGCTAGCACAGGGAAAATTCATTGCAATATGGAACCTATCAAAGAAAATAGGTGAGACATTTGTGCTGTAACAATCTGCTTTTCATTGAATTAAATGACTAATACTCACTTTGTATGAATGCAATTTTCATGTTAACACAAACACTAGATCACTCTCGCAAAGCAAAGAGAAAAATCACAGGCCTTCATCAGCTGTACAGATGTGTGTGTGCTTTGAACAGAGTATATGAAAGGCTTACTGTGCAGAACAAGCAATTTAAAAAAAAATAAACAATTGATAAAAAATCCTCTTGCACACATTCACTGTTCTCTAGCAGTTTCATGACTGGAGGCGGGTGGGGAAGGGTAAGAGACACGTTACCTTAGAATAAAAACAAAAAAACCCCAGAAAGCTGGCCGCGTGGAAAGGTAGGGTGTGATGGACTGGGTGCCTCACATGGGGAGGGCCGGTCCAGAGATGAGGAGAAAGCAGCAGCCAACCAGCCACAGAAAATGCTGCAAGGAGAATGCCAAAAGTAATGGCAGAGCCAGAGGTAATTTCCATGTTCTTAATGCTGCTTTAAAAAAAAAAAAAGAGGAGCAGAGAACAGGAAGCTGCTAAAGCCAATCAGGAGGAAGGAACTGACTGCAACAGGACATGATAGTAATTGAGGGAATACGGGTGAGGCTAATTAAGGATTTACTTAAGAGTAAACAGAGTCTCTCTTATGGCAGGAGATTGCCAGGGGTAGGAATCTGCCAGGGAGACATAGGATTGACTAGATCTATTTATTTATTTATTTATTTATTTATTTATTTATTTATTTATTTAAACATTTTGTATGCCGTCATTCGCAGTATACCTAAGGGTTGCCACGCCAGCATGGAATATCCAAGTAAGAAGCAAGGTGCTTAGGGCTTAACATTTGATTGCTAACATGGCTAGTAAGAAGTGTGAATTCATATGCTGTCTGTTTCTATTGTAGGCTAGTGTGACAGAGTGCCTGCTTAACTAGTTTTGTGCCTATGAGTCTGAAAAAGCTGGCATAAAATTGCATTGGATGTCATATATATATCTACATAGCTATATCTATAATGCACACATGCTTACGTATCGCAGGTGTCAGAATAGATGGGGGCTTAAACCAGCGAACTTAGAAGGCACAGGCCAGGAAGCTGAAGAGGAGCCATGAGAGATACAGAGTCGGAGAAAGAGCAGGGGATTTACCCTCATGTTGTCAGGTAGTTAAACATGACCCTCAGAAGGCCCTTGTGGGGATTTGAGCGGAGTGGGTGAGAACAGTCGGCGGTAAAAGGATACAGATTCTGGCTGTTCCCTTCAGTGCACTTTATTTACAGTGGGGAAAACACACACAGAAGCAAAAAGGGCAGCACAACTTCAAGTCTCAAAACATACAGTGCAGTCATCTTAAATCCAGGTCAAAACCATTTGATGCAGCTCAGTGCAGTTCACCTTAACTTCAGGTCAAAACATACAGTGCCGCTCACCTTTAGACATAACAGGTTCTGGCATATGATATGTCTCTCTCGCGCTCTCTCTCTCTTTCTCTCTCTCTCTCTCTCTCTCTTTCCTTCCCAGGGCCTGACTAATCCTTCTAGGCCCTGATGTCATACTCTGCGATGGGCTCCTCCCTTCACCCAGGATTCCCTGCAGGTCTTAACCTTAAGGAGGACTGGCGAGATAGCTGTGCCCGGTCCTTTAAGATAATCTGAGGTGAGTTTTCTGTACACTCCCTCACAGCCCCATTGGTTCATAAGAACATAAGAACCAACACAACGCACAATAAAGCTCTGGGATTTGTTGCCAGAGGATGTGGTTAGTGCAGTTAGTGTAGCTGGGTTTAAAAAAGGTTTGGATAAGTTCTTGGAGGAGAAGTCCATTAACGGCTATTAATCAAGTTTACTGAGGGAATAGCCACTGCTATTAATTGCATCAGTAGCATGGGATCTTCTTGGAGTTTGGGTAATTGCCAGGTTCTTGTGGCCTGGTTTTGGCCTCTGTTGGAAACAGGATGCTGGGCTTGATGGACCCTTGGTCTGACCCAGCATGGCAATTTCTTATGTTCTTAATCCTTTCCCAAATATTCCTATCATTCTGTTTGTTTTATTAACTGCAGCCACACACCGAGCCAAGGAATTTCAAAGTATTGTCCACAATGATGCCCAGATCCTTTTCCTGGGTTATATCTCCTAATATGGAACCTAACATCATAAAACTACAGAGTGGGTTACTTTTCCCTATGTGCACTTTGCATTTGTCCACATTAAATTTCATTTGGCATTTGGACGCCCAATCTCCCAGTCGCACAAGGTCCTCCTGAAATTTCTCACACTGTTTGTGATTTAACAACTTTGAATAATTTTGGGTCATTTGCCGATCTGATCACCTCACTCGCTGTTCCCTTTTCCTGATCATTTATAAATATGTTAAAAAGCACCAGTCCCAGTACAGATCCTTGAGCACTTTACTGTTTACCTTCCTCTGTTGTGAAAACTGATCATTCAGTCCAACTCCATGTCCTATTGTTTAGCCAGTTTGCAATCCAGCACAGGGTATGCCTTGATTAGTGATAGAATGCATCTAACAAGAGCAACAGAGAAGCACCTTTGCTGGCACAACAGGCTGCCGGGATACTTCCTCTGGAACCTCTGCTCGCCTGACCTTGTTCCTGTCCTACTTTCAGCTCTGTAGTCCTGCTCCAGTCTTCCTGTTCCATGCTTTACTTTGGTTTCTAATCCTGACCCTGCTCTAGGATTTCAGCTGCATGCCTTGAGACCTCCCCCAAGCTAGGTCCAGTGTTCATCGCACCATCCAGCCTCTTTGGGTATGCCTCTTCTTGAACGTACTGCTAGCAATAACATATTCTGACAGCTGTACCAGCCCAAAACCAGAGGCTAGACTGGGAGGGAGCAGCTGGCTGGGATGTCTGATACTCTGAAAGACGTACTAAATACCATTCAAGCAATCCAGACTCTGCTCCACAGCCTCCAGCAGAATGTCAGTACCCTGCAGAGGCTTAACCTGCACCAAGGTGAATGGTCATCTCCATCTCTGTCCACCCACATACAGAGCCTCAAATGTCATTCTCAGAAAAATCAGATGAAACAAGAGCTCTGTAAATCCCTCAGTGTAAACTCTGATTCTTACTACATCCACATACTTATATGGTGTCAAAGGGGCCTTCATTATCAACCTACTTTCAAAAGAGAACTTGACCTGGACCATTTCACATTTGGAACAAAAGAGCCTGTTTCTTGACCATATGGACCAGTTCATAACTGCCTTTTCTCAGGCCTTTGGGGAACCAGACTGGGTAGTGTTAGCAGAAAATAATCTTATACGACTCTGCCAAGGTCAATGGGCAGTAGTAAAGAACGCTGCAAATTTGGTTCATTCCAGTCCAGGGCCACTGATTTGGGCTGGAATGAACCAGCACACCAGACTCATTTTACAAGGGGTCCTGATAGCCACATAAAGGTTGAGCTGACTTCGCTAAACCCTTCAGACTGACAGAATGGAACCAGGAGGAGAAACAAGACCTTGGTCCTGAGGGGAAAGTGTTTTCCCCTCCATTACACAATGCCCTCTGGATTTTCCCAAGATTATTTTCAGCACGAAATGTCAATAAAGTAAAAGGAGGGATCCTGTCAGAAAAGCCTCTCTACTACAGGCTTGAGGGGCTCGAGAGGTAGCTACCCCAATTAGCTGGAACTTGTTCCAACATCCAACGCGGAAATCGACAGTCCCGGCTCCAGAAGAGGGGAAGAGTGTGAAACAAGCACTGTTAGGCCCTCTTGGACCAAACACATTATATGGGTAAGCCAACCACATGACAATTCCAATGCAGTTTTTTTGGAAGGGAGAAGGTACTATAGGTTTTCAACATGATCAATTCAGTGAGATCCATGTGTTTCATGGATCTCACTTTTGCCCATCAACACAAGGTTCCACTACACGAAGGGGATGATCATGGCAGTGGAAATTACTGATGGTTCCCCCTATCATCAGATCCAGTGACTCTAGAAACTGAGCTCTTGCTAATGATAAAAATGCAAGTAATACATTTCGATCTCATCCATGCCCCAAACGTTGCAATCATTCTTGGATTACCATGGCTGGAACACTATGATCCACACGTTCAGTGGAAGAGTCATCAGATGACGTTCGCCTCTACCTTCAGCCAACAGAAGTACTTACTCAGATTAGGACAGCAAGCCAGAGGAACGCCCTTGGAAGGTCCCATTGGTTCTTCACAGGATGTGTCCTGATTGGTGATAATATATAAGAACAGCAACAGAGACACACATTTGCTGGCAGAACAGACTTCTAGGATATGTCCTCAAGAATAGAAGCTCCTCTGGCCTCTCTCTATTTCATCCTGCTCTGCAGTCCTGCTCCAGTGTTTCTGCTCCCTAATCCTCTTTCAATGTTCCTGCTGCACACCTCTCAATTTCCTGATCATGTCGAGACTCCTCCCATGCTAGGCCCAGTCTTACCAGCCTTGGTTCAACCTTCATCTGGTCACCCAGCTTCTTCAGGCACACCTCTTCCTTAATCTACCCAGACAGTAGGATATAATGTTTTGCAGAGGACAGAATATGTAGATTATTCTGCCATTTCATGTTGTGTTAGCAACCATATTTTTTGACTTGTTATAAACTTTCCTTTGCTTTCTTTTTACATGGTTTGATTTAATTGATTACAGTAAAGTTATTGTCATTAATTCTCAGTTTTATGCTATCCCATGTAATTTTGTTCAGCCTCTTCCTCTCTCAGTCTATAGTTATAGTATAAAAAGTAGGCATCTTAAGTGGTTAGGTAGTGTTTATTACAACAGTATAAAAACTTACAAAACTTCAAAACAAAGCAATATAAACATATTTTTTTTTATTTTTAGTGTATCACTTTAAAAAGAAAAAAAAAAGATGCATCAAACAGGATCCTAAAAAAACTGTATCTTTCTCTAGCTTCACGCCCTGACCATCATCACATATCTCAAAACATTTTAGTGTGAAAAAAAGTGCATTTCTAAAGCAACATTATGATGAGAAAGTGCAGTGGAAAGTCCCAGAATCATTTTTTTTATATTTTCAATCCTTTCAAATCACGCACCATTCCTTCATAAATAGAAAAGTCACTTTGCTTATGTGCCTTGTATTACCTTCCATCAAAAAGAAGCTGCTTAAGCCCAGATCTTTTTAACAAAATAATGGAAGCCTCTCAGTCTAAAGACCTCTAAGCATAATCCAGCATCGATGTTTCGGTTACTACTGCATCAGGGGACCTACACATGCATTAACAATAGACCTGTTCATGCCAAAATGTAATTACACTGCTAGGAGGTGTGGTTAGTTTGCACATTTACTTTAAAAGCGTGTACGTTAAAACATAACTCATTTTTACGTAATTAACATGGGCTTTTAATCAGCAAGCATTAACAGCGCATTAAAAGCACGGTTAATGCGAGTAAACTGGATGTGTTAAAAATGCTGTTAGTTCATGCAAGCTCTTGTGAAAGCACGAGTGCACTTTAGTACATTAGCCACAAGATATGACAGCTGTCAATGCAAACGTAGGTAGGAGGGTATTCCCACGTTGTTTTTAAAAGGTGAGACCAGCATCCTTGACAGGAAAAGCAGCACCCACTCTCTAAAAATGACTTCTTCATGGAAAGCCTTACCTAGTGTTTGTGAGCAAAAGAAGGAAGATATAATACTTTTACAGGTGCAAATATGGGGAAAGTTTTAAATACGGAAAATTCACTTCTACAGCAAGTAACGGGGGGGGGGAGGGGGGCGGTATTGGTCTCAGGCCGGAGTAGACAGATTTGTGAATAAAAGGTACAAATGTACTTGGATGACTTGATGTTTAAGGGCATGCCTGCAGCCATAAATGGAACATCTATAGTAGCGATTCCTTTTCAACATTCTGAATATTTTGAGCGATAACAAATATTACTTTGGTGGTGCTAAATGTCTACCTTCATAGCAATTGCTATTCAGCAAAGTTCAATTATTTCCTATTATTTGTCCTCCAGAGGTCAAAATGAATTTGAATGGAGCCCCAATTGGCTCCAGTAACAAAGTTAGACACAAGAAATGTGTGTGTGTGTGTGTGTGTGTGTGTGTGTAGATATATATATATATATATATATATATACAAATCGGAAGCCAATCAATAATGCTGGAAGCAGAACAAACGGTAGTGATCGGTGTGTCAAGGGATTCTTTATTGGTATATTGCCCGACTCTGGCCGAGTTTCGCTCTCGCAGGAGCTGCCTCAGGGGCTACTGTACCAATGGTTACTTGTCATGTAACACTTCAATGTTATGACATTACAACATGTTAATTGTGAATCCTTAGTGATTCAAGTGCAGTCAGTACTTCCAAATTGGAATATCAAGATATATGGAGTTTATTTCTGTGTCACGTAGGCAGCTCCATATATATATATATATATATATATATATGTGTGTGTGTGTGTGTGTATACACATATATAAACAGTAAACAATAATGTCCTCTTTTAGACAATTAAATACCATCAATGTGGTCAGTCATAAATTAAACCTTCATTTGCTTTACTTTTAATCATCGGCCAAAACCTTTTTATACTTTTTGTTTATTTATTATTACTTGCAAATAAAATGTATTTATCGTCGTATATCTCAGTATATCTTTTGAAGTGAAAAATGATCCCCGACATGGAGTACAGTAATTTGATCATTTGATTGAAAGATTACCCTTATTAGCATTTCACACTGTATAAGCGACTACCGGACGCTGGCCTGCGGTAACTTCCAGTTGACATTTTTCGCACCAAACTCTGATGATGCGGGTAATGTCTGACTTATATCTGCTCCTTAGATTTTCTATGCCGAACGATTCCTGTACCTGTTCTGTGCTTTTCGTTTAACTTAACAAAACATTTTGATGAGAACATTTGCTAATGTTGTATTTATGGCACTCGGTGAACTTATTTTGTGTTTGTATTTTAGTAAAAAAAAAAAAAGATTTTGCTATGCCTTGAACTATCTACATGATAACAGAAGATGTACTGCCTCCGATGTAGGTTTCTGAAATATGCCTCCATGTCGGGGATTATTCTTCACTTCAAAAGATAGAGATATATGAAGATAAGTACATTTTATTTGCAAGTAATTATAGAAAAGATAAAAAGTTTTTGGCCGATGATTAAAAGTAAGGCAAATATAGGTTTAATGTATGCAGGAAGTACATATTATGACTGGTTACATTGATGGTATTTAATTGTCTAAAAGAGGACATTGTTTACTGTGGATATACAGTGCCATAGTATATAAAGCAGTACAGTCTTTTTCAAATTTTTCCTCAGATATTGCACTCATTAAGAGAATACAAAATATCTGGAGAACAACCAATTAAAGATTCACTCTTTCCATCTTATTTCTGAGCTAGATATATTGTTGCTAAGATGAACAGACAAGTATTGATTACTCCAATATGATAATGACAACTATGTCCATTTTGAAGAGATGCAATATAGCAGGCATTTACTGAAATGGAGAAATCCCCTGCGGCCAGTGCCATTTTGTACAGCAAAAAAGTAAGAATGGTGCAAACCTCGGTCCAAAAGCGGCAGCGGCAAAACAGGAGCGATCAGGCATCGCTCCTGGCCTATGAAGAAACTTCAAAACTACTACAAGGTAACAGAAAACCCAAGCATGGAGGGGAGAAATGAGAGAGAGAGAAGTGTTTTGTTTTGTTTTTTTGCTGTGGCATCCTTCTTTTTTAAAACAAAAGAAAGGAAAAACAAAATTAAATTTGTTTTTCCTTTCATTTCAGATTGAAAACAAAGTGAAACAAAATGGGAAATTCCGTTATCATTTCCTGTTTCGTTTCAAATGTACAGCCCTAAAACAAAATACCACAACCCATCCCATCAGCTAGGAGCCCGACCTTGCAGCTGATTGGCTGCAGGAAATGTTCCATTTTCTAAGCCTGTTTTATTGAAGCAAAGGGGAATAAGGAAGCTGAAGTAGAGATCACAACAAGAAAGAGCCAGGAGGGAAAGAGATAAGAGAGAGAAAGAGAAAGAGTAAAAGAGTGGGTAGGAAATGGAAATCTGCGGAAGGCTGGATGGCACAGAGAGGCTATTTAACGCCAGCTAGCCCACTAGCAGCTATATTAATAGTCCAAAAGAAACAGCAGTTGTAGATAGAAAACATACTGTTTAATGCAATACAACACAAATGAAGGTCAAAATAAGAAAAAATAAAAATGCTTTTCTTAATATCCGAAAATTAATGAAAAAAAATGAGAGGCTGACCATGACAGGAAAGAAGGAGATTCTGAAATACGCTACTTGTAAAAGTTACCTTAAAATAATAATTTCAAATATTTTCTGTTACCTATATACACTTGTATAAAGAACTGCTAACAAATCCTTCTGTGACTTGATTACAGTATGTGTGCATCATTTAGTCTACACTGAAATCCAAAATAAAATGCACTTTCTTCGCTAAGAATGAGGCATTGAGAAGAATCTATTTCTTCACGAAGCATGGTGCCTAGAGAAGACAGAAGGATTAAACGCAATTCATTTTTTTTCCTCTTCCTTTCTTTCTATTCTAACAACTGGAACAAGTCCTGCGTTGGTATGCAGTGTTAAAAAATAGCTGCTAACTTTATAATCTTGTGCACATTTAAGCAATTAAATTTACAGTTTGGGATTCTGTGCAATGTTTATGCAAGGCTGCTAAAACCCTGTGTGTCTCCTTTTACAGAAATACAGAATCTCCTTTCCACACACATACAACACACAAGAAGAATTAAATAATATGCTCCACAAGATTCAGATCTTTAAAAGAAGCAAGTTAAGAAAACCAGATTCCACTAAACTTCCACAGAAATATGCATTCAGACCAATATGTGATATCACTAAAGCACTTTACATATTTATCACACATATATACGCAGAGTAGGAAAAAGGAAACAATAAGAAAAACTCTTACTTACTAGAACTCTCAAATTATTTATTTCTCATGTATCCACACTTTTCGTTTCATTTTTATGAGTATATTTCACCTTATAAGCAAAAATATTTCACTCAAAGCAGTTTAAAGTTAATATACAACAGCATAATAAACAGAAATATGTAACAGTATAATTGATAAACCAAACCCCCCATTCTCCAGTCTCCACAAAGTTTGCTCAAAGCACATTATTCCAACCAACATAGTATATTATTGAATATAACGAAGCAATATAGAGACAAATCATAAAACATATAAAATGTAAAAACAACCAATCCTAAAATAAAATTCATTGCATATGACCAATTACATAAAACAGCAACAGCACACATTAAATAAAACAAACACCAGCATATAAATTAACACTAAAAACAATGTGGTGGATGAAACATGGGCAAGTTCACGGATACCAGACTAGTCAGCTAAGAAGAAGACCATGGTTTCCAAGTCCCACTCTGCTTCTTGCTACTAAGCAATATCTGTTACTAAAACAAAATTTATGCTTACTAAATACCTTGCAGTCAAGTTAAAAATGTATTCTAAGAATGTTTTACCAAATATTACGCATTTGCCTCTAAATCTTTCCCATAGTTGAATTATTTCACAAAAATTAGGTGGTATTCCCAAAAGCAGCCATAGGGAAAAAATGTTAAGAAGAATTTGTGAGATAGTTGTTTTTAATGCACTATACAATATCCCACTACCAGTATTTTTAAAGGAGCGTATGCACTAAGTCCAATTAGCATACATGAAGAATCACATATTATGCATGTACACTAAACTGGTCTTAACATCGATGCACTGAAAAAGGAATGAAAATATGGCTTTAGCAGTCAGGCAAAAGTAGTGCGCTTATGCTGTCCTCCATATGCTATTTAGCATGCTATCGCTAAAGCTGAAAATTTAACTTCTGCTTCCAGAAGTTAACTTTTTAACATGCATGCTGTTAAAAGGGCTCGGCTACCAGCATGCATTATGGATGAAAGATGAAGGTAATGCACAAGAGATGACACTGTTAAAAGTTTACTCACAACCTCTCCTCCATGGAAAAAAAAACCATAACAACGTACAATTTAGACCTTCTCACCTCAAAGCCACATTTATTGGCACAATGAAAATATATTTTCAAATAAAAGGTAACCAGCTGACGAGTTGTTTGCAAACACTGTTGCAAACTTACCAATGTGCTTTAGACATTGTGATGATGCTCGCTAATAAAAGGGCCATTCTGCAAGGTCCAAAGACTATTTCAGACTTTCTGAGGCTTGAATCAAAACAGTGGTCTTTGGCAGCAATGAGGGCTTCTTTGAGATCAATTATTCTTTTGATTTAACTGCAGTGGGGGATTTTTTTTTTCTTAGAGCTTTCAGCCCCTCCCAGTCTGTGTCCCTCCTGCTGTTGCAGCCTCAGCCAAGGCATGCAATGGCAACCATTTTCCCTCCAAAAGCATGAGATTTCATACACAGAGCATCATAAGGGCAAAAATCAATTCCTGGCCCCCAGATGCCAGCACATTTCCTTTCCTGGCATCAATGGGGGATGAATATGCGCTGGTGCAAGCCAAGTCACGATCCAATATCAGCCCCCCCCCCCTCCTTGCAGGATGTGGTGGCTGACGTGGGAAGGTAGGAGTCAGGCATCTAGGAGAGGATGGCTCAGCCTCCAGCATGATGCTATCACTTCCCTGCTCCATTTTCCTCCCCCTTTCATCTCCTCTACATCCTCAACCACCTTCGTGGACACCTGAGGTGCCTTTAGGCTGGGTTTCCCTCTCCCGGAAGTCCCTTCTTTCACCTCCTCTTGGGGTCCAGGTGCTCTCCCACTTCTGCTTTCCGCACTGATAAGCCCAATGTGCCAGGCCTATTTCTATACAAGTCTGTGGCAAGAGTGCTAAGCCATGAGGAAAAGAGGATTGCACAGGCTCAGTTTAGTGCCTACATGCTAATTTGTGTAGTACCTACATGCTATTTAATGATCAGGTGAATAAAACATGGAGACCCTATACTTTTTGGGTTAACATGCATGTTACTGAGGCTAATTTTTAGTGAAATGCATGTTAAGTGACTTTTAGCATGCACATTAAAACATTTACAGATGAAATTTCAAAGGAGTTAAGCATGTAAATGTAACATACTACTGTAGCAATTTTCAAATGCCCTTTTTATATGGCTAAAACCTATTGACAATTCAATGGCATCTATTGGAGTGATTTTCACAAGCCCACTTAACAGGTAAAGTGCATTTTCACATGTAAAACCCAATTTTAAGAAAGTATATGGATGCCTGGCAAGATGCGCTGAAACATTATATCCTGCACTCACTTACGTGCACATGTTATAAAACAGGCCTGGCGCATGTATGCGTGACCCTCGTTTTAAGCGTGTACACACAGAGCAGGGAAATGTTGGCAGTCAGAAGCACAAGTGAGGGAATTTTATAACATGCACGTGACCAGGAAATGACCAGTTTGACCAGTTCATCCACCAGTTTGCCCAGACTATAGCTATGTCCTCAAGACCCCCCCCCCCCCCCCTCTGGCTTTTTAGCCTGCACTCCCCCCCAAAAGGTTCAGACATTACTAGAAATAGTTTTTTCAAACTTACACCTCATCTTCAACAGAAGTAACTTTGCCCTGAAATATACCTGGACACCCATGGGCACAGCTACATGCACGCATATCTCTTGGCCCCGCCCACATTCTGCCCCTGTTTTTTCCCTGATGCTAAATATGCACGCATCGGTATTTGGGTGCCCTTGCGGCAGGTTTATAAAACCGGGCAGATACGCACATGTGCTAGATGTGCACATCTGCCCGATTTTGAAGCGTGCATCACTTTGAAAATTCACCTTTACGTGTGTAAATGCTTTTGAAAAATCAGACCCCCTTAGTGAGCACACACAAAGATGTTGTGTATGATTTTTAGTGCACAGATCATAAAATGTCATCCGCATCATGATTCGCGATGACATGTATGTCTTCTTTCTCTCTCATTATTGCTCAATATTAGGTCAAGGCTTTCTTTTTAAGGCTTATTAGCAGAAGTCACACGCAATAAAATAAAAACTTAGCATGCTGAAATAAATTGTATGACACCAAACTGCATATTCATATTTGAATCAATGCAGTCATACATTATTGCTGCACATAGCTCTCCCACTTTACATAATCTTTTTTTTTTTAAAAAGCCACTCTTCTATAGCTACATCAAAATTTACACTGAAAATAAAAATAAAAGCAATGGGTAAAAAAATTACATTGTTTTGGTGCAATCCCCACTTCTAGCCATGTTATCAAAGAAGGCACTTTGACAATACCACCACATTCTGAGAAAAAAAACCAACAACAACTAAAAACAGTATTTTTATAACATGTAAGAAGAAAAAGGCTGATGATTTTAGAGAATAAATCATCTTACAAAACACAGCAAGTGTGGCAAAAGTCGCTACAGAAAAAAAATGCAACGATTAAATCAGTGGCTAACAAATTATGTTATGGATAGATATTTCCCATCGCCAACCCCTAAAACTGGCCCTGCAGGGTCGACATGACATTTCCAAAGTATATTCTGAAAACGGGTTTTTAAAAAAAATCATTTGATCCTTTCAAATCACAGAAAAACTAAAACCAAATACGCACTGGATACAGCATTGCTTCTTCTTATTATTATTTTTTTAATTGCAGAATACGTTTTCAAATTATAAATACAGTTTTATTTTCCAGAGTTGCATGATTTTTGGAGTTTGTTCTGTTACCAGTTTGATGAGCATGTGCAAAAAAGTCTCTGCACCCCTTTTTTTTTTTTTTTTAAACTATGGCTGAATTTAGTAAAGTTTGGTCACACTTCGTTCTATAGCAAAGTCCTAAAATGGACACATTAGGTGGGGAGGTGTTTTTTATAATCTGATAAACAAGTTATTCATGACTAACGAACACGGGCATATTCCATTGCTACTTTTTATAGCTTTTTTTAAGAACATTGTAGTGTCATTCACTTTTTATATGATCTGATGTCATCACAAAGTTCTCCACGAGATGTTAGGATTAATCTAACAAAGCTACACTGTAAAAATCACGTTTAAAGTAACAATGCCAGCGTAAGTTGGAGAGGACACATTAAAGATGCTGATAATAAAAATAAAAAAATATCACAATCTTAGCCTGTCACTAACTCCTCTCTTGAAATCCTTCGTTAAATACGACTGCAGCATAAGTTATGCTGGTGAGAGAAAGGAACATTTAAAAATAATCATCAGCTCACAGAAGGTCTACGACAGTACGTTCTGGTCTTGTCACCCTTGCCTTCTTTTTCGCAAAGCAGTGCTGTTTGGACTAGCTTAACAAGATGCATCGCTTTCTACAGAAAACTAAAAAAAAAAAAGTCAAGCCATTGCAATAATCCAGTGAAGAGCTTATAATAGCATGGATGACTAACTGAGCATCAGGTTAGAATAGCACTGGTTGTATCCAAGCTATAGATCTAAGATGAAAATAAATCAATTTGACATCCTAGGGAATGTGTTTATTAAAGGATAAAGCAAAGTCAAAGATAGCACCTTCATTTCCAATGAGTTGGAAAAAGGTAATGATATTTCTATTGAGTGTAATTTCCATTGAACTCAGCTTTGTTTTATTATTTTAAAAAGGAATATTCCAAAATTGTGTTTCAAGTATTTAGGAAAGCCGAGAGTGAAGCTCATCAAGTCATGAAAATCTCAAAGCAAAAGCAGTACCAACTTCCAGGAGACAGGAAAAGAGAATGCGAAGTTACCGTCAGCCTTTCAATGCTAGCTCTTCACTATTTCTCCCGGGTGAGATACATGGGAGGTGCCAGGGCACAGTAACAGGGATTTTCAAAGGAGTTACACATGTCAACGTAACAATTTCCAAAAGCCCATTAACCCACACTAAGCACTCTTAACATAGGTAAGATCTATGGACAATTCAATGGCATATAATGTAGCAATTTTTAAAAGCCCATTTACACAGGTAAAGTGCATTTACATATGTAAAACCCAGTTTTAAGCATAGAATTGCTTTTGAAAATCGTGTTAAGAGGACAGGTTAGAGGATGGCGCCCCCATGCTATCCCACAGCTGACAGGCAATGAAAGTTACAGATTTGGATAGACGGGGCAGGCATTTGAGAAATAAATTAATAAATAAATGAATGAATGAATGAATGGCAAATGAATTTCTCTGCGAGAGGTAGGCTTTCACCCAGGCATGAAGGTATATGTTCTTTATGACAAACTACTCAAGGGAATGTTATCATCAGTGACGTCAAATGTGCCCATCGAGAAGCCAGAATCTCCTTAGGGTGGACTTTGCTAGACCCAGACTGGAAAACATTAAAAAAAACCAAAACCGTTTACACAAAAAAAAAAAAAAAAAAAAAAGTTGGTTCTCCCAACTGCAACTGAAGCCAAACTGCAATAACCCTATAAGACACACAGGACTGACTGAACCTTGAGTGATGATTTGATTCAAAAGCCAGGAGGCAGAATTAAAAATGAGGATATTCAATCCTAATTCTTGTGAAAAAGGGGTTGTATATAGGCAGGAGCCAGAGAGGTACTAACAAATTTGATGTCATGAAGTCACCAATACAACAGTCAAAAGTACAAGTTGTTGGATCAGGTGAAAGACGTTTGCTGCTCGGACGGTAAATCAGAACGTGGTAGAATGGCTTTAACACAGTCTAGTGTTCTGCAAACATCTAGAGGGGGCAAAAATTAGGATACTGTGGCCAGCTTTTAAATGTGGCCTGGCTGTTTATTTCAAGCTTCATGATATTTTAGCATTCATGTGCTTAAGCCGAAATGCCATTCACCATCACTGAACCACCCCATAAACATTTAAAAAAGAGCCCATCCGTGTTCAAATTAAAGCATATGCAACATGAGTTTGACAAATTTGCCAAGCACTCCAACTATTATACTGCTACATGGCCTTAGTCTTTATTAAAATGCAGATAGTTAATAGCATTCTTCCCCATGTTCAATACAGTTCCTCCTAGTTCGATGCCTTGGAATGCTAATATCTATCGTTGCTCTTAGATTGTTGGTAACTGAGCCAATTCAATGAAAGTAAACAGGGTTGTAATACAATAGCATTCTTCCCCATGTTCAATACAGTTCCTCCTAAAATAGTCTTTTGAAAACAAATCCCATGCTATTAAGGACCAGATGCATTAACATCTGTCCCCCACTTTGTACCTGTAGGGAAAATTCTTAGTGCATCTGCAGCTAAATATCAATAGTTTAGCTCCAGTCCAGGTTACACAAAATACTTCAAGATATGTTGGAAAGACACGCAAAGGGGGAAAAAGCAGTACTGTGCTCTAGTTTTAATAAATGACTGATATACGGAAGGATAAAAGGTGAATATTTTATATGAAAGCTAACTGCATTTCATTTTTATGTTTTACTCGTGACAAAAAAAATTAAATTGTGAAGCTTGCTCTCAGCTGTAGCCCTGCACTCTGTGCTAGAGGAGACCTGGTTGGGTTCCAGCCTCCCGTGCTGGGTCTTGGTCGCATTCTGGGCAGCACGTGCTGAAGCTCTGGGGGTAGAGAGTGAAGGCAGAGCTTTTGGGGGGGGGGGGGGGGGGGGGGGGGGGGGGAGAGGAAGAGAATGAAGGCATCTGATAGTGCTTTGGCAACCCCTGCTGGTACAAGAGCGGTGCTTAAGGTTAGTCTCAGAGGAAGCTTCCCTGTGTGCCTAGGCAGAGAGGTCTGAAAAGGTGGGGCGGGTGAGAGGAGGATATAATTCTGAGAGTGAATCTATACACCTGATTGAGGAGACACCGCGACGATGTAAAGGAGCACGGAACAGAAGCAGCTACAACACTTGAGTCACTAGTCAGAGGATATGTAGTGATAACAGAAAGGGGGGAAGGCCAATTCCCAGCTCTATGCACTTTTTCCTCTGCTTATTTTTCAGTGTTACCTAGTGTTAAACTGCATTTATTCAGAGCAAAGATTATTAATACTTGCACAGGACATAAATCCAATTAAAAAAAAAAATAATTAAATGAAAGGACTTTTACAAGCACTGGTGATTTTCAGCTACACCGGCACAAAACAAAAAAATGTAAATTGTATTTTGTACTCCGTGCTACAAAAATATGTTGCTCCGTTTAAATATTGCAAATGCTTATCCTCCTCAAAGTTCTCTAACACCCCCTGTGATAGTCCAAGGTAACACGGCACAAAATAAGCTCACAAAATGACTCTATTAGAGAGACCAGCTTGCACAGAAGTGGATTTCAGTCTTTACATCTGTACTTACTGGAATACAAATGCAATCCGCCGCTATAGCTCTCACTAAGCTGACTGAGAGGTTTCACAGCTCTGTTCTAGTGTCAGTGCTTCCTCAGTCACCTAAGGCTTCTACCATGGGTAAACAAGCTAATGTGTCAGCTTTCTGTAAAACAGAGCATGATTTCTGATCTCTTCCCTGCCTTCGCTGCTGGAAGCTACACGGTAGCACTGATGCTGCACTTTTCCTCACGCTCCTCTCTCTGATGATGAATGGTTTATTTGCCTCTACCCAGGACAGAAATATGACAATCAGCCTTTTCATTGTATAAGTCTTCACCGGAGACAATGCTGAGAAATAGAAATGACTTGCTGAGTGCTGGAGATCTTCAGGGATGTGAAGAACTTAAGCACACTGTAAAACAATAACTTTATTAGGGCACTGGCAGAAGATCATGAACATTTATTAAAAAAAAAAAAAAAGAATACTTTCTCCAGTCTTTTCAGGGCAACTATATATTTCCATCGAAATTGTGAAAAGCCCGGTTTTATCTCAAAATATATTTTTGTAAATATATTTGCAAATTAATTATGAGGTAATAGCAGCATATGCCCAGATTTTGACTTCATTTGCAACACGTCCAGGATAAATGTACATGGTTGTAAGGACCTGAAACTTCAATGCCAAATGCCTACAGTAGCATTAACTTACTTATAGGGGGAAAAGTGTAATAAATGAAAATAAATCTGTTGATCTAGTTAGTCATCATTTGGAATGATATTTTTTTTCTACTACTCAATATTATGAAATATAAAATCCAGATGTTTTCCTAAGGTAATTTAAATTTTTTTATTAAAATATGTTTTTAAGTTTGTAACTTTTTTCCTAGTATTACAACCCTGTTTACTTTCATTGAATTGGCTCAGTTACCAACAATCTAAGAGCAACGATAGATATTAGCATTCCAAGGCATCGAACTGACAATATACTGTACAGACACATACATCAGAGCATAATAAAAAAAAATAAACGTGTCAAAGAAACACTTACAAATTTGTAAGTCCTAGACCCAGCAAGCTCTCTGATGTGGAGAAACAAAATATTAGTTGAATCCTAAGGTTCATACAAAAGTTGCATTTGTCAAGGAGCAGGAAGTCAGTCTTATCATTATCAGCCAAATCACCCGAGCGTTTAATGGTAGACCCAGGAGTCATTTGCTCTCCAGTATCAGAATGACATCATAACTAAAACAGCCCCCTCTATTCCCAGACAGGAGGATCAGTAAAACACCAGCATGGCACTTCTATGAATCTTTTACTCATCTAAATAATTCTCAGTCACTCATTCTTCATGTACATTTTTTTTTAAATGATAGTGCAACAAAGGCAATTCATCCTAAGCATCTGTTTAAAACTCATACGATAAGAGTGATATGCATTTTTTTTTCAAAGAATGTAATAGTTCACCACTTACCTGGAAAATGACAGTGCGATAGCTTGTATTAGTATTTACGTCTCCATATGATTTTTAGTAGATTAGACAGCAGATTTCCTGAAACTTCAGACAGTTCGGAATGGTAACACGCTGTGCAATCACTGCATAGTTCAGAGAACTACATCTCCCTCCCGAACTCCCTCCTCCCCATCACACACGCCAAAAAAAAAAAAAAAAAAAAGATGCATAAATCTCAAGAAGAAAGAAAAAAAAATCCACGGCTTTTAGTAACGATCTGTCGCAGTGACCGATAACATCCAAAAAGTGACTAAAAACTGCACTTACACCCGCGCACGCACACGGAAAGTCCAACAACTGTAAATCCGCCAACACGTTTACTAAAGTCGAGTTACAAAAGTACCTGCTTTGCAGAAACCTCTCACCTCGGGTGAAAAGAGACCGAATAAATAAATAAATAAATAAATAAATAGATGGATGGATGAATGAACGAATGAATGAATGAATTAGAAAGTGCAAGGAGATACTATGAAACGGGGAGAGGAGAGGGGAGGGAAACCCCCTCTAAAATCCCGCTATGATAGGGCCCAATCCCAAGAGACCCCCCCAGAAGCCCCTCGGATCTGGCTTTGCACTTAACCCTAGTGGCTGGACTTCGGCGGCTCGCTTACTTCGCAATGTTTTTTTGGGGACCTAACGTCACGCCGATCGCCGCGATTTTCACTTGCTTCGCGCCGCAAGTTTGGGGTTTTGTTTTGGTTTTTTTTTTTTTTTTTTTTAGTTTGGGGTGGAGGGGAGGGGGTGGGGTGGGGCGGGGACGGGCTGCGGAGAGAAGAATCCAATTATGCAAATCAGCACCCGGGCTAGGTGGCGAACGTTCCGCGCGCGACGGTGTGGTTAACAATAGTTCAATGCCATAGGTTGCGGCGCACAGATTTACGAGGCGACGTCACCGCTTACGCTCTCGCTCCTCGCCGGAGCAGCATCTTGAACTTAATTAAAGCTGCAAGGTCCACTTTTTTTTTTTTTTTTTTTTTTTTTTAATCTCCCCCCCCCCCCTAAAAGACTTCCATTCAGGTTTACTATTTCAAAAGCATCCAACCGGAGTGTTGGGGGGGGAGCTGGAATAGCCTTTCCCTTGGCTCTTCAGCAGCCTTCCAAGTCAAGGAACAATGAACAAAGATAGCAAGGATCACGGGGTGTTTTGCCCCCAAACTGATTGTGAAGGAAGAAAAATGTAAAAGCCGTGCAGTTTTCAAATACTGAAATACAAACAATTCAAAATACCGATTGATCCCCCCCCCCCCCCCCCGATCCAATCCATACCGGCTGTCGCCTGCAGCACTGAACAATAAGATCCCTAAACTTAATTATGCCAGGGCACTCTTAAAATAAGTCCTTTATTTTGTTGCTGTTGTTGTTTCTTCCCACAGAGGCACTGGAGCTTGCACGGGCTCTGGTATCAATTGGTCAAAATCAGCTCACCCAACACGGCCCCTGTTGGATTTATTTTAAACTGCACGAAAAAGCTTAACGGGAAAAGTGCACAGCATGTAAAAAAAAAAAAAAAAAGCCAGCACCAACCCCGAGAGTTATAGTGCAAGCGGGCACCAGATAGGAAGGAACACGCCTTCCCGTGGTTTGCATGGTGGAGGGGGGGGTCTGCCATTCCCCCCCCCCCCCCCCCCCAAACAGCCTGCGCTTTCGCTTTCTTTCATTCTCATTGTTTGCCCATGCATTTTGAATAGCAAACAGAGCAGCCTCGGTAGCGAAGATCGCCTCTCCTGTTACCCAGCTCATTTCGTACCAAAGTGAAAACGAAGCGAGCTGACAAATCACGTCCCCGCCTAGACACTATTATAGACATAACAATATCAGACAAAGAGAAAGCCGTTTAAACAAGAACAGCCATGCACGTAAACAGGCAACCTTTTGACAGGTCGCTTTTGGAAACTTCACATTATCAGATCCCTTTCTGTGCCCCCCCCCCCCCCCCCCCCGTAGGCACGTTTGCAAATGCACTTGAACGCCTAGATAGTGCTCTAAAGAGACTCATTTTCTTTCTCTCTTCAGCACGATCGGTATTTTTTAGATGAAAAAGCAACTTTTTTTTTTTTTCTCGGAAAGACCCAATGAAAAATGTGTCCGGGTTACCCTGGACAAAGTGCAACAAGCGAATTCCCGTTTCAAGCGCATCCCCCTTTACGGTTTGGTTTTAAGTTGGTCAAGATCAAGCTCCCCTCTTTGACATCTTCCTTAGGATTATTATTATTATTATTTGTATTTATTTTTTGTCATTAAGGTTCTTTGGGAAAACTGCAACAGATGGACGCCACGAGATCCGGAGCCTGGCCCCCCTCCCCCTCTCCCATCCTCAAGAGAAAGGTTTTCGCCCGTCCCTCCCCCCCCCCCCCCCCAAAACGAAAATCTCGCCGCCTTGCCCCGCCCACCACTCTCCCGCACGACACTTCGCGGCTCGGCCGGGGGAACTCATGGGAAGCAGCGGCGGACGAGCCCCCCCCCCCCCCCCCCCGAGCCATCGCCGGAAGAGGCAGCGGTGAGGTGGGGGGGAGGAGGCGAGCCACCGGGGGCCTCCGGCTCGACCCGGGCCGCGGAGGGAGAGTTGCAAGCGGAAAGATCGCCGCTGTCATTTCGGTCTCCCCCACCCCCCTCCCCAACTTGTTACTCTCTTCCCTCCTTGCCCTCCCTCCGTCTGCGGAAAAGCCTGGGACTCGCTGCCCGGCAGGTGCTTTGCGGGGGCTGCTCTCCGCCGGCCCGGCTAGGATGACATTTTGGAGGGTTTGGGGTGGGGAGGGGTTTGCGTGCGCACTTTGCGCGTCTCCCGATTCCGAGGAGGGTTCGGCGCGGAGAGCGCACAACATGGCAGGGCGACTCCGGAGCTCCCAGGTCGGACCCGGGCTATCACGGAAGGCATCAGCCAACTTCGATGGCGAGGAAATGGCTCCGATGGGCCACCGGGGTGAACTGCACGGATCCCTTTAAGAGGGAGGGAGGGAGGAGGGGAAAAAAAAAAAAAACAGCGTGGAAAGTCACTTCTGCAAAAGTTTACGGACTAACAAAAAAAAAAAAAAAAAAAGTTTCTCAGGAAGTTCGGGTTCCTAAAAGCTGGCGAAAGCCCTGCACTTCAGACGCTCGAGATCTGCCGGTCTTAGAGCCCAGCTCAAAGTAACGGTTTGAAAGGACATTTACAAAAAAAAAAAAAACAACAACAAACCAAACAACAAGCCCTAAAATGAGAATAAAACAAAGCTCGGATTTCTCCGGGCTAAGTTCTATAGCGCCATTCAATGGCTCCTCGGCTCCTTTCATTATTTGCTGCTTTTCCCCCCTCTGACAGCAAACGTCACAGCTATGGATATTTAATTATACTGTCTTTTTTTTTTTTTTTTAATCACTGTGGAAAACGCAGGCCCCGTTGCGATGATTAAAAAAAAAAAAAATAAGAACCCTAAGAACAGAAAAACAGTCCAAACTGACTTTTCCACCTCTCTGATCGCTCCACGGAGGCTGCCGAAAAGCGCTTCTTTTTTTTTTTTTTTCGGGTTTTATTTTATTTTTTTTTTGGTACCTTTTGTCTTGCTTACCTTTAAAAAACCCAAGGCAAAGGCTGAGAAGAAACTCCCGCCCGTAAACCGAAGCGTTGTAAAAGATTGTGTTCAATGAATAATGAAGCATGGCCACATGATTGACTTGATCATTTTCTGCTGCTGATGGGGGGGGGGGGGTGGAAAGTGCAGCCCCGGACTGTCACAGTCGCCCCGCTCCGGAGAGCTCTCTCCCAACTCTTCCCCCCCCCCCCCAAAACCCATCCCGAGTGGAGAGAGCGCCCTATTTTAATGATTCCGGAATCACCCCCCCAACTTGCTCATTTTGATACTGATCACCCAACATTCACAAGACGTTTTCCCATCGTTCAGATCGGACTCCCCCTATCTGGTAGGTGAAATGCATTGTACCATTAAAAAAAAAAAAAAAAAAAGCACTCCATTGTCGTCTTGGCATAATTCACAGCAACTAGATAGGTCTTGCGGCATTTAGCTTTGATGAGCCAAAAGCTGAACCCTTGATATAATAACCTACAAAAGAATGGTCTGTGATCGTCCATTTTTTTTCCCCCTCTCTCTCTCTGTCTAGCAACTAAAGAAACCATTTAACACAGCGCAGCTTGGTCTTGACCTTGAGCTCATGTAAACACACTTATTAAAATCTATCTGCTACCCCCCCCCCCCCCCCCCCCCAAGAACACATTCTGATTGTCAGACTTGTTATTCAGACATAGATCAAGCCCCCCCCCCCCCAGCCCCCCCCCCCCCCACCCCCTTCGCCTGTCATCATTACTCGCATGCCAAGCTTTTTGCTGAAGAATCCCGATCAAGCCCCGGAAAAGCCAGCCACAGATTTATGACTATTATTTATTTATTATTATTATTTTATTTCTTTCAAAAGAAGAAGAAGCCGTAATAAAACAATGCCTTACCTGCGCCTAAAAAAACTCTTTTCCCAAGTCTGTTTCCTTTGCAAAAACTCCCGGGGTCGAATCTTTGGTTGGGCAGGCGGGCGCGAGCATCAGTCACCGCTCGGGCGCTTAAGAGAAAGTAATCAGCGATCAAATGACGTTGATCTGCACTGTAACCTTGTGGCGTATTTAATGTAAATAAGCGAGTTATGTTGCCAATCGCATGCATGCAAACACATCAAAAAAAAAAAAAAAAAGGTCTGTTTCGGCGCCGCGAATTTCCTCTCCGACGGAGCTGCCCCCCCCCCCTTTATTTACGGGCGCCTTATTCCGGGGGTGCTTCCCCCCCCCCACCCCCCAGATCGGTCCTCCCCAACCAGGCGAGCGCCGAATGATTATGAAAATATGATTTTAATTAATCACGTCGTCGGCACAGGGAAATTAGCATACGGTAATTAAACTTGGGGAGAAACGTCACGGACGTTCTCTGCCTTAAAGGTTTAGGCATAATCAGTGGGAAAAGCTGGGGTTTCGGGGACTTAATTATCAAACAAATAACTTTTTTTTTTTTTTTTTTTTTCTGGAAAGCCAACTTTGAAATGTTTTCTCCTCGGGGCAGCGTTTCAGTAAATAATATATAACCAGGCAAAACAAGGTTCAACTGTGGCTGGTGCAGTGGGTTATGTTTCCACGGAGCAAGAAATGGCAATTATGGATTCTATGTCCCATAGTTGACAAAAGCATCGGTGCCTCAATAGCCCCTTTGTTACGGGATTATATAATGATCGTGGTTGTAATTATGGGAAAAGATTTAGTAATAATACAAAAAAAAAAAAAAAAGTATCAAAATACACCAATGAGCAGTTTGTTTTAAAGAAAAGGCTTGCATGTGACATGCTAATAACAAAAAAACAAAAAAAAACAAGGCAAGATCCGAGAGGGCTGACACCCAGAAAAGAGAGAGACTCAGAGGTACCTGATTATGAGGGGGATGGAGACAGATTGATTATTCAAAATGTCGAGCCACGGGGACCCTTTAAAAACATCGATTCAGGTAAGGCCAGCTTCCTCGTGAGTGACACGAGTGCCCCCCAAGTTGACTGGGACGCACTGTAGGGCAGTTTTGCTTTGAGCCAAGGTCCCGATGCCAGAGCCGGACCGTGAAAGTCCAGAGAACTAGAAGGTCCACCCGAGTCCTAAACCGGGATTCCTTCAAGGTCAAGATGAGCTTGGGACAATGGCAAACTTTCTGTTTCAATCTGCCCACTTTATTCAACACACACCCCCACCTTCTGCGCCCCATGCTTCGTCCTGTGATTGTAGATCTCCGCATATTTATTTATTTAATCTTTTCTGCAAGATGGTTTAAGAAGATATTATATTGTGGGCTTTTTTTTTTTTCCCTACACAATGAAACGACTTTCACTCACTGTTGCTTGCTTGACTGCAGTCAGGCGACCTTTTAATATCTGAAAATAAAAGAAGGCATATTTTTTTTCCCCCCTTCATTCAAGATTTTTAAGCGAACATTTTTAAACCCAGTATTACGTCCATGCCCTCTGAAAATGAGATTCCCATTTGGGGGAGAAAAAATAAATAAATAAATAAAAGTTTGGGAATTTACTCTGCATTTTCCAGTCTGATGCGTATGAAATTTTCTTTGAACAAATTCCAAAATGCAAGGGTTTTCTTTCTATAGATATTAGCATAGCAATCACATCAATAATATCACTGTCTCTATGGGAATGATAACTGGAGCAGTGGGGGTGTCCTTTATTTCAATTCTTCCTGGATCAACTGATTATATTCTGTCTTCTTTTGAACTTGTTATTGTAAGTCAAGTGATTCTTTATAAGTGACAGCGTTGACAAAGAAACGAGGATGGGAAAGCAGGTCGAAAGGAAGTCGACATATGGACCTTAAAAAGGCACTTTTTCAACGAGATTTTTAACCCTATCGCAACTGAACATGCAGAGGGGAAACTAGTGGAAATGCCTCTCTGAAAGAACCATAAGCTTTTGTTTATTTATTTCTTTATTTCGGGTTTCTCAGCTCATTCTTCATTCTTTTTTTTTTTTTTTGAACCATGCATATTACTCTGCAGCAGTCACAGGAAAGAGGTGCCAGGAACCCATTCATGTAGCAAAGTCTGTCATTGGGATGGGGGGGGGGGGGGTGTCAAATAGTCATATTCACCCATGCAGGAACTATTTATTTACACGATATTATAAATCAGAAAGGTTAGAAATTTTAGGCATGCTCCTACACTTTTAAAGGGCGCGAGCCTGTATTATCTCTACATCGTCTTCGTTAGATGAACTCTTCTACAAGGGTGTGCATTGCGGAAAAGGGAATGGATGTATCTCCTGCCCCTGCCATAGGCTGAACTCTTTTATCCTTTGTAAGTAGGAAAGAGAATAAAACAAGGGAGAATAATTGCAGAAACCTGAGTGCCGACTATACTGGAAGGTTTTTTTTGCTTTATTCTGGTACAATAGACCTTGGCATGATGCTCACATTAGAGCTGTCCCATTGGGGGTTGTATAATGAACTTTATGGACTGAAGACTTCTGAAGCTCCATGCACAATGGCAGGTAGTAAAACACAGCTTTAGTTATGAGGAAGCAAAATGCTATTTTAGCAGGTAGGGAACCTGTTGGGGGAGAGTGGAGCAGGTGAAGCGAAAGGTAAGATGGCTGCTACTTCTTTCATATCCTGCTCTGTCTTCATAGCATTTTTTTTTTTCCATTGCTGCTGCAAAAGAGTGCCCCCAGTATACCACTACTCAGGTAGCAATAAAACCTCAGCTCCCACAACTGGAAAACAAAAGTAGAAGTTAGCATGCCCAGGGCGTGTTGACCATGGTCAAGGCCTTCCAGCCGCAGCTCAGGGGTAGATTCTGCAGCAGCTGGCAGGGTTTTAGAAACCTCCGCTGCACACATTTCAAAAATTGGCAGCAATTCTGTGGCATGTTTGCCTATAGATTTATAATACTGGCACAAAATCAAATGCTTTATTGCAAATTTTATAATTAAATGTTATTTTAAAAATAAATTATTTTCTGATTTATTGTGTTTGGTTAATGGCCTTTTTTTTTTTTTTTACATATTTTTCCATCTCAATTTCATTTTTCTCCTTTTACAAATTTTCAGTCATTTCTCTTTTCCTTTTCTTTTTCTCTTTCTGCAAGATGTCTCTCTCTCCCCCCAAACATGCCTCTCTCATCCTCTCCCTCCTTCCCTCTTATTCTCCACTTGTAGTTCCTGTCCCCCTCACATCCGTTATCCACGATTTCACCAGTAGGATCTGCATGTCCTGTGTTAGTGTGTGTGATGCTGACAGTAACTGAAAATGAATGAAAACTACCCACAAAATGAAATACAACTCCCTCTCCCCCCCCCCCCCTGCCTCTCACACACACACAAAACAGAAATTATTTTTTTGGCCATATACATTCCTAGGTATTTGGGCCATTTCTCATGATTCCAGGGCAGGGCCCGAATTCTGCAGCATGCAGCAGGTGCTGTGACTGTGGCTGCAGCAGTGCAGGAAACGGGGTGCACTCTGATTACCTCACAGCCTCCTTACCAATTTTCCCAAGCAGATATCAAGTGCATGCACATGATCCTCTGTGACCCGCTCGTTCAGCCCGTCTTAACGCATCGCAGCTTGGGAACGGTATTACTCATGAAACGATGCTGTGAGGTGCTATATGATGACATTAGAGAGGTAGGAGCTGCATCTGAGTTCCCACCTGGTGACCTTGGGGGTTTCCGTGCCCTCAAGCCTAAAAGCAATAAACACGGAAAAGTTGGGCTCATTATGTCTCCAGACCAAATTAACTACCCCCATACAGCACGCTTAATGATTTACCTTCTATAACAATTTAATAGGGTCATTCTTTATTGTGCCATTGTGACAAAGGCCTTACTGCATGCAATACCGGCCGCATCGTGGCTGTATTGTTCAAATTAGGGGGAGGGGAGGAGTGTAGGCGGGTTTTTGGCGGAGTTATCTCCCGGTAGCACTGCGGGAGGTAATGTTTTTCACATTATTGCTGGCAGCACTGCGGGAAATAACACCACCTTTTCCCGTGGCGCTATGGGGGCGATAGTGTGCGGTGCAGCGGGCTGCCCACTATTGCCCCTGCCCCCTTTTTTTTTCCACACCACGTCAGCTATAATGGAATTATTGTCTGAAGGGCTGCTCACTTGGTTGGAAATCTGGATATAGCAAATAAATTCTAAGGTGCGGGAAATGCTGCAGAACCACAGAAGACAAGGCAGAAAACCGAAACGCTGGAAAACCTAGCAAGGAGTTAGAGACCATGCAGAACATGGGCAACTGTGACCTTGGATTCGGCATCAAGCCACCCAAAGATGGTAACTTGGATACTGGCACATGGGTGCACATGTACACGCAAATGCCGGCTGGCACTAAAGGATGTGGCCATTTTATAACATACGCGCTTATATGCGCGCATGGTATAACATAGGCTGAACGTGCATACTTGGGCGCACAATTTTATATGGTCGTGCGCCAATGCTATTACTAGTTTTCCCAGTTCATTCCCAGTTCGTTCAGTTAAGGGATAGGACTTCCAAACCCCATAGGTTATTAGCCTTCCTTTCCTCCTGTTAGCCCCAATCCTTAAAACCCCACTGACTAGCCTAGATTTTTTATTTTATTACTTGCACGCTATCCATAGCAGTAGTAAAGTTTCACGGCAGGGGGATCCCAGTGCACATAAATACGCGCACATTTCATGTTAAAGTCCTGGAACACCCATGTCCCATCCTTGCCCCGCCCAGACCACGCCCCCTTTTTTCTCGCTTGTGTGCATACCAGGAAATATGCACGTACACAAGCAGCATTTAAAATTCATTTGGCATATGCTGGCTGGACATACTTGCGAATTTCCAGGTTTTGGCATGTGCTGGGCTTTTACAATACAACTTGTAGAGTCTTGGAGAGATCTACAAAGCCCGAACCTTTTGGTTCAGGCTTCGTTTTCAGCCCGCTCTGGGAAATTTCGTATTTCATATTTCCTGTGTTTCAGAGCTTTGAAATTTGGGGGGACCCGAATTTCGGGTTAGTGCGCACTAACGGGAGTTCCTGCACGCTAACTTCCCGTTAGTGAGCGCTAACATTTTAACATTAGCTAACAGGAGTTAGTGCGCACTTACCCGAAAACTGAATTTTCCTGAAATTTCGGGAAAATTTGGTTCGGTTTTCAGGTTCCCCGAACCAGGACAATTAGGCAATTGTCTAATTCGTCCTAAACGATTGCACATCCCTAGAGTCTTGTAAAAAAAAACCCATAAATAAATAAAAGTATATGATATCTTATCTTTGATATACTGTAGGAGGCTGAAAGGAGCATTGGGAAAAAATATTCTTGAGTTCCTTTTACATAACTGACCCATAAAAGATCTTTCAAAAGTCAGGAGTAGCATAAGAAAATATTTCTTAACGGAACGAAGAGCCTCTTGATGGAGGCAAAGGCAGTGTCTGAGTTTAAGAGATCTCGGAGACAGGCCCAGAGGAACTTTAGTTGTAAGATAAAATTGGAGTTTGAGCAGAGCGAGGCACTGTAACAGGAAGGAAGGTGGGAACCGGGTGGACCTGGGCATTTTCATCTGCCATTGTGGCCCTACTTTTCTAGGGGGATCTGAAAAACTGGTGACCTCTCTAAATCAGTCCCTGTTCTAAAAAGCCGCATGGGTGAAGATGCTTTTGGCGCTTGGCTCATGCCAGTTTTTGAACTGAACCTCCCTTGTCAGTTTATTCATTTATTTAAAAGTATTTGTTAGACCGCTCCTCCCAATAGTTTGGAGCGGGATTACAATAAAACATGCATAGTCATTACAACAAAACACGATAAGACATATACAATCTAACATCTATTTCAGATGGTGTATATGGTTTGGTGACACACTTGGGTTGTTGGAGCAGCTGAATTGAAGATGTAAATTCACACATAAGAGCTGGAGGCGGAAAGACAATACATACCCAGTTTTCTGAAACCCTAGAATTTTATATTCATTTTTATTTTCTTGCTTGCATAAGTCCAATTAAAAAAACAACAACAACAGGCACCTCGTCTTTCTGCTGCTTGCAAATTTCATTGTTTGCACCAAGTAGGAGGAACTACCGCTAAATATGTTGGAAACCGTGGTTAAAATGTTCTGCTGCAGCTCTGGTTTGTCCATACAGGGCTGCATTTAAGATGCTGGGAAAAGTTGGGCAAAAAAAAAGTACAAAACTGCTCACCACCTTACACCCTACTCCCCCCGCAAACCATTTTGTTTGCAAAGTTTTCAAACTGTGCAACTTTTGATCCCAGATTACAGTTCCTGCAGCTAGAGGCAGGGCTGCTGCAGGAATATTTGGCACCCCAGGCGAACCTTCAGCCATGCACACCCCTCTCCCAACTTCCCTGTTGCTGGGCAGCTCCAGAACGGTGCTCCCTCCTCTCCGCGGACGGGACTCCGAAGCCGAGCTCTCTTCTTCGATGGTGTTGGCTCTGGCACAGCATCCCTCCGGGCCTTGTACTGGCACCCTCCCTCCCCCCCAGTAAAAAATATGTTGTCACTCTAGGCAATCACCTAGTTTGTCTAATGGAAGCACTGGCCTAGGTCCAGGAAGGGGGGAAAAAAACCTTAATTTAAGAAATGGGCAAAATTCCAAAATATTTTATCACGTGGTATTGCGCAATACTTTTCCCTTCCGGGCATTGCAGGAAATTGAACCCTTGGACAAAAGATGTGCAACTGCAATATTATACAATATATTCAGAAAAATAGTTCACCTGGCGTACATATAAAAACTGTGAGCAGTGCTGCCATGGCTTAAGTGTTTCCGTCGCTTTTCTGTAGGTGTTACCATGTAGCCACTCTGTGCCTCTGTAAAACTGTTTTGCCCAAAGCTCAAATTATCCACTTAAACTCCAAACAGATGCACGCGACAGCATATATGCATGTACCTGGCTATGAGCGGATACAGGGGAAGTATTTAATAACCTGTGCGTATGATGTGGCCAAATTATGTGAACATGCATACTTTTCCTACCTGTTTTAAAAATATATGCGTGTATATTTCACATGCAAAATTAAAGCAGGGCTTTCTTGAGTAGGTCCCAATTTACGCTCCAAAGTTGGCCAATTTTAAAACATGCGAATGTAAATAAAATTAGCCAGTTTACCAATTAGTCCACCAATTTGCCCAGTCCTTCTCCAGGTCATTGGGAACTGCTCTCAGACCTCCCACCCAGTCAGTACTACAAAATAAGCACGTTTAATTCACTTATGCTAGATAATCAGTAAGTGTAAAATTATGAGAGTACATGGCAAATGTATGCACATAAGTGTGGTTTTATAATAACAACATGTGTGTAAGTGTTGGTCCCTCCCTGGAACACCCCAGATCACCCCTTTTTTTACCCCACGTATATGCTGCGCGCGAGAACGTGAAAATCCGCAAGTATTTTCAACTTTATTGAAATATGGCATACAGAAGTATAGGTGAGGCTACACTATGTGTGCACAAGTTAATTTTTGGATACGTAAAGCTTTGAAGATTCACCCCCCAAGAGTTTTTCCAATTGCAAATTGAATTGGTCTTCTGGATTTACTGCACCTTAGGAAATTTAGCTTGGTAGAACATGATGCTAGATGACCAGGAAGAATAGCACATTTCTTTCTAGTATTTAAGTTCCATCTAATCTATTCCACCGATTGTCCAAACCACTATTTTTTCACACACACACACAAAAAATATCCTCTCACCCTGATTAACCCAGCTGCGAGCCACTGTGAAAAGCTTCCCCGGTCATTCTGGGAATCCGTTTCATCCAATCCAGGGATTTGCCTCCCGTGACACTCGACCTGCCATCTGCAAGACAACCCCCAGACCTCCACCAGCTCATGGTGTGTGCCAGTCGACAATCCAACATATTCCCATCTGTACAATACGTTGGCTTCTTTATTCATCTGCTTTTTCCCTTTTGCTCTACTAAATAATGACCACCATGCCAGCTCTTCAGAGATCAAAGGTAACCATATGAATCCCATGCTTGTGTATGAGCCGGTGTTAGCTGCGATTTTTAACAAGAGGGCACTGGGCAGATGAGATGGTGAGGGCAGACGATCCCAAACTGAATTATACACTGGCTCGCACAGCACTTAGGAATTTTGGCCTCAGAAATTTTAAAACTCTCTAAACCCAAGGGTATTCCTGGAAGGTTATTAACTCAGTTTGCTTCAAATGAGTCTCAAGGGGGGAACATTTGTTAAATATATACACGGACTTATCATCTTCATAGAGACAAATGTTCAGAAAGGAAAGAGGGGTGATTTACAGAGAAGTATAAAAAAAATAGAATATGATGACAGATAAATTCCACAAGGCCCATCTAGTCTGCCCATTTACTCTTCCCTGTTGTAGCAATGCAGACGTCACTTGATCTCCAGCTTTACTCTCACTTTGCCACAGCATGTCCCATGCTTTCTTGAGGTCTGATACTGATTTTGCCTGCACCAGCTCCATTACAGAGCTGTGCCATGCACCTACCATCCTTACTAAGATTATGCTACTCCTGAGGTAAACGATAGACTGAAGGCATAGAAAATATGTCTCAGTTACATTAAACATAAAACAAAAAAAGGACCTAACATAATATAATAAAGTGGGTTTTTTTTAGTACTAATGTACAAAATTCATAAAGCATATTTCAAAATCAGAAGGGTGTAAGAACATAAGAACATAAGAAAATGCCATACTAGGTCAGACCAAGGGTCCATCAAGCCAGCATCCTGCCTCCAACAGTGGCCATTCCAGGCCACAAGAACCTGGCAAGTACCTGGCAAGTAACTCCATCGGAAAAATCCAAATTAAGTTAATGGCATATAATCACATAACAATACAACGACAAATTTATATAGCCACTAACAATATACAATAATATATCCTACATCAAAAAAAGTAGTAATTTAATACTCACTTAGAACCCCAATTTAATGAATATGTGCTGTCATTTTATAATGTCATGAAAACATCAGTTATATTTGTTATAACATTTTGTGCTGTTTCCCATCCAAAACAGTATTAAAAATCTAATGAGATACTGTTTTGGTTATGACATTTATGTTGCTTTAATACACACACACACACACACACACTATCCACCTTGGGGGGTAATTTTCAAAAGGATTTAGACACTTAAAATTGAGTTTTGCACGTGTAAATGCACTTTACCCATGTAAAGTGGGCTTCTGAAAATTGCGACAATATGTACCATTGAATTGTCAATAGGTTTAACCCGCATTACATGCACTTTTAAAAATTGCTACGACATGCGTAACTCCTTTCAAAATTCACCTGTATATTGTTACAACATACGCACCTTTTTAGAACACGTGTACTTTTTTACACCAAGAGTACTTTTTTACTACATTTTGGAGGTAATTTTCAAAGGAGCTAGGCACATCAATGCAACATCCTATCGAAACAACCTTCAAAGGCTCGTTTATGTGCTTAAAGTGCATTCCCACATATAAAACCTATAGACACTTCACTGGCATGTACTCTAGCAATTTGCAAAAGCCCACTTACATGGGTAAAATGCGTTTACACATACAGTTTTAAGTATGTAAATCCCCAAAATGAATAGTGTGTGTGTTAAAACAGCATAAATGTCATAAGCAAAGCAATATTTCATTAGATTTTTTTTTTATATTGTTTTGGATGGGGAAACAGCACAAAATCATATAACAAATAAAACTGATGTTTTCATGACATTTTAAAATGACAGCACATCCCTAATAAAGTCAGTCAAAATCAATCCAGTAAGAGACCATGAGTATTTGCAAACCCTCAACCACCACTCCCAGGCTCTCATAATTTTACATTGATATGCACAGCATATACCAATTTAAATTTATTGGAGTACTTCAAAATTGTAAGTGCTTGAATTTAGAAAAGATCAGCTTTGCAGGGCTAGGGCAGTGCAGGGTGAGTAGAAATGTTTAGAATACTTTACATTTCAACAGTTTAGAAGAGGTTAAAGATCTATGCTTCTGAAATGTATGATGATTTACTGTCGTTGAATCATTTCAAATTGTTGCATAGCTACTTAAACTTGGAAACCATTGGCGCTCTGGACACTGGTCACCCACGTTAGAAAGAGGTCATCTGTTTTTTATCTCCTTTGGCCCTTTCTGTGACCCTTTGCCTTATTTTGCTTTAATAAGGGTTACAGAGGAAGGTGAAAAAAAAAAAAAAGATAGCAAATCTGCATCACATCTGTATTGCAGCTTCATGCCAGGTTCTCGATAATCTTCTCTTTGCAAATTTTAGTGTATGTGCTGCCAAAGCACCATCTAAAATAATTTAAACACAACTGAATGCCTTCCATTTTTATATGCTCATTAATTGGCAAGTAATCAATCCTTAGCGTATGCACAGCATCAAATGATTTCACATACTAATGAAAATTTTAACATAGGCACGCTATGACTTGCTTTCACTTTCACCTCTCTGAACCATACAAATGATTGCACAGAAACTCTTTAGAATGAGAAAAAAAAGACAGATATTTGAGCATAACTGAAAACTGGTATAACAAAATCCTTGAAGAACACGCAAGCAATCTGTCTGTCCTTACAGGCGGAGGATGCTGCTTTAGTCGCACCTAAGGCCCAAGCCATTCTGGCATCTCCTCCCCCACCTCCCCGAGTCCTGTTTTGCCCATCTTCCGTGGGCCAGACAACAAATCTAGTCATGCTCTCAATAATAATGTGGCATTCCCGGGGATAACCCGAAGCAGCAGAGAATGCCTGTAAACAATAGCTTTCAACATTTTCTTGCACATTTGAGATTCAAGGACTCGATGATGCCCACGTTGGTATTTATCTTCCTGGGCACCCAGAAATTCCCATTTTCCTTCTCTCTAGACCAGGGGACACCTAGGAAGCTAAAGGCCATTGCCATTATTGCAAGAAGGCACAGAATGTTTAGCTTCCTACCTGCAAACGTTATGGCCATGCATCACTAATGATTAATATTGGGCGCCAGATAAAAACAAGGGACTGCACATTACAGTTTGTCCTATCAGGAGGGCATCAATAAAGTAGAATTGCTGTAGCCCAGCTACATTAAACCTTCCACTGCCAAATGTTTGCGGGGCAAGTTAGTCTGTTCCGTATCCAATAGGACAAAATATTATGGACGTGAATCTACCAAACATGTTCGCATATTTAAAAGATACGTGGCATATATTTTAAACATAGCCAGATAAGTAGCGTTTTTAGCCCTCATCCAGCTAAGTAATATAGCTGGATGAGGGCTAAAAACGCTACTTATCTGGCTATGTTAGCATTACTGCTCACAAACTCCCACCTCAAGCTCTTGAGAAAAGCATAGATGGAACTTCACTAGATGACCCCCAAAGGCCAAATTTCAAGATTAACGTGGGGGTTCATGCCTATTGCTTTTCATGTCGTATGAAAGAGTAGAAACTGTGTGATCCTGGCCAAGCAACTTTGCCTCTTTTTACCTTAGCACAACAAAAGGTAGCTGAATAATATTAACAATGTTGTAACATTGCTCCTTTTATTTTCTTGAGGAAGCTCTCATTCAGTTTACACACCCAAGGCTGCTGAGCCATTCACTTTGGAGGTGACTGTATATAAGTGTCTTTTATAATTGTAATATGTGTTATGGTTCTTTGTAGACACAAGGTAACAGCAATATAGAATATTATTATTATTGTTGTCTACTTTTAAGAGGATAATCTCAATCTCTCACTTCACCTGCCCCTAACACAGGTGTTTTGCCTTGCCCCGTGCTTTAAGTTGCAATTTTTAACAGTTTTATAATCACAAAGATGGTAACTTTCAAACTGACGCGTGCGCGCCCGTGCCAGCGCATTCGCCGGCACGCGCACATGAACACGCTGATTTTATAACGCGCGCATGTTATAAAATCGGCAGCCCACGGCTCATGCGTGCATAATTTTAGATTGACGCTGCAATGTGCTTGCGAATGCCATCTTGAGCGCGCGTAAGGGGGTGAATTTTAGTAGGTGCGCGCGGCGACGCGTTAGACCCTTTTCCCAGTTCCCATCCAATTCGCCCCAGTAAAGGAGCGGAATTCCTAAACCCCCCGACCTAAATCGCCTCCCTTTTACCCTACTAACCCCGACCCCTAAAACCCTGCTGACTACCATATATATATTTTTAGGAACAAGTTACACGGTTGTGGGACCCTGGCGCACTCGTAACTGATGGTGCAGTCCCCGCCCCCCCCTATGTCCCACCCATACCACACCCATACCGGGAGATACGCGGGTGGCCGTGGGCCTTTTTAAATCTGTGTGGGCCGCGCGCTTCCAGATCACGCACGTATCTCCCAGCTTGGCCGCGCGTTTTGGGTTTTTAAAATCTGACCTGATAGCTTTTTGCTGAATCTTTCCATTAAGCTTATATAAAATGCTACTCCAACCTGCTAGCATGAGAGCAGACTGGGTGAGCCAACTCTCGCCCATATCTGCTGTCAGATACTACGTTATGATGCATGTTGCTAGCATATTTGAACACCAGAAAGGAAAGAATGTACAATCTTCTCTTACAACAGTTCTGAAATCCTGGCTGATGCATTGCATAAAGGAAGGGAGGAAGTGGAAGAGTGAGATCAAAAGTGAACTGGGACCTGCAGAAGCAGCTTCCTTAAACTCGACTGGTGCTGTCTGGTTACTGCCAGCAGCAGAAAGGGTTTGCTCCTGCCTCATGAAAAAACTAATATATCGATCCACAAGAGCGACGACCATGCAATGCACAAATGTAAAATACCCAAACAATTTAGGGTTTTTAAATGTGTGTGTGTGTATTTATGGTGGGTATATGAATGTGTGTGTTCTAATGTGTGATCGTTAAGGATATGTGGAGTGATTGAATGATGATGGATGAGTGATTTGGCATGGCCTTTTGGAAAATGTTTTTTAGGAATATAAATATTGTGGTGCACCTTATACATTATATTATATTTGAAGTGTATTATAAAAAAAACCCAAACCTTTTCTTTTTGCTGTTATTAATTTTTGTGTAAGATGAATAAATATGTATTTGATATGAATATACATTACTTGAATATTATATAATGTGATTTTCCTCTGTTTGGTGAGTTATTATACTATGTTATATTCAGAGGGGTATTACACTCATTGTATTTATCTCAAATGTAAAATACCACATTAGAGGGTATATATTCTGCTGTGCTGTATCTCTATCACACCTCCACCTCCCTTCACCTCCGCTTCCCTCCCCCCCCCCCTGTCTCCTGCTCTGTCATACTCATACCCCCCTTTCTTTGCCCTCTGTCACTCCTCCATCTTCCCATCCTCTCATGTCACCCCTCTACTTTTCTCCATCTCCCTCTTTCCCTCATCCACCATCTTTCTCACACAAATTCTTTCCTCATCTCTTCATCTTCCCCTGTTTATCTTTCTACCCTTCTCTTGGCTCTTACCCCTTCATCTTTCCTTTTCTGTCTCCATATCTTCTCCCTCCATCTTTCCTGAGCCCTCCTTCCCTAGTCATCCACTCTCTTCTCTCCACCATGCTCTTTACCGGCTACTCTTTCTCCCTTATGCTTCGGCCTATGGGACCCCCTTCCACTATCTACATCAACAACGCCAACTCCTTTGGTGCTCAGCAAGATAGATTCTGCTGGCCCGGCTCTTATCTGGCCCAGTTCTGGCAGGCTATGTCTCCTCTCAACTAATCCTGTGCTGCACCAGGGAAGGGAGCTTCACAGTTTGTGAATTCCTGTACTAGAAACAATGTTCCAAGTTGTCTAATTGGTTAGAAAACAACTTGTTTCAGTAGGTCAACTGTTCTTCTTTCTTTTTTGAATTTCATGAAATAAACCTGAACATAATTACAGTATATTTTTAGCTTGTATAAAATAAGAAGACCCCTCTGTGTGTGGCATCCAATGTCTGTTAAAACCTTCAATTTAATCTCAGGTCTCTAACTCTTTCTATACAGAGATCCAGTAAATAAGAACATAAGAACATGCCATACTGGGTCAGACCAAGGGTCCATCAAGCCCAGCATCCTGTTTCCAACAGTGGCCATCCAGGCCATAAGAACCTGGCAATTACCCAAAAACTAAGTCTTTTCCATGTTACCATTGTTAGTAATAGCAGTGGCTATTTTCTAAGTCAACTTAATTAATAGCAGGTAATGGACTTCTCCTCCAAGAACGTATCCAATCCTTTTTTAAACCCAGCTACACTAACTGCACTAACCACATCCTCTGGCAACAAATTCCAGAGTTTAATTGTGCATTGAGTGAAAAAGAACTTTCTCTGATTAGTTTTAAATGTGCTACTTGCTAACTTCACGAAGGTCCCATAGCGCCTCCAGCTTGCTTAGGAGAAAGATGAAAAGACTCACCCCCTCGACCATGAGGAGAAGAATCCACCTCCAACACGGCTCTCGCAGGCACAGCTGCTGCAGCCCCCACAGGCTCCCAGACTCTCCGTCGGCATCGACGCTGGAACAAAGACAGCAGAATCAAAAAATCCAGATGCCTCCAGTGAACGAGGTGGAATCGAAGACAACAGAGGCGGTCCTCAACTCTGGCCCCGCCACCTGCGGTTGCAGAAACAACATCATCGCTCTGCGCCATGGTCGAGAATGAGCTGGAGCCAGCGGTGATCGAAGATCCGGGGGACTCAAGGTGACATCCCCTGGCAGCTCTGACGCGCCCTCATCAGAAACCGCAGCGGGGCTGCTTACTCCCATTATTGATGCTATTCCAGGTGTGTAAGATGTAATTAAACTGTTATGCTCCTTGGCCCTGGAGGTTGGTGTAGAGACTGTTCACCCCCCCTGCGCAGTAGCCCACCGGTCTCGGGACCGCCGAAGTGGGGTCGGAGGATGCGGCTGGTCTCCCTCAGGCCTGCTCTGGGGCCAAGAGGCCTTCCCTCGCGGCTGAGATGCTGCAGATGCCCCACCCCATGATGTCGCCTAGATGTGCGTGGCGACGTCAGCTGTCGTTTTAAAGGAGCCAGCGCGGGAATTACCCAGGATGGCCCCGGAAGTTCTCCACCTCTGTCCGTGTATTTAGTCTGCCCAATTGCTGACTGACTGAGTTAGCAACGATTGGACTTCTCTGGTCCAGCTACTTTGCCACTTCCTGCTGCCGCTGGAAGCTGTCTCTCTCTCTCGACCCTCCGGGGTTTTACTAACTTGGGTACCCCCTCCTCAGGGGCCCTTTTCTTCTTTCCAGGTGCCTATCCGGTATCCAGATACTTGCTCCTTGAGGGCCTGTGTTGTCTACCTTGGTGCCTGCTACCATTATTTCTACTTGCTGGGAACTCTACCTTTACAGCTACAAGAGTGTGAGTAAACTATCATCCACCTACAGCTCCTCATTGGAAACCTGCATCGAAGCTCCCTATACTAGGAGTGTGCATTAGTTTGCAACATTTTGGCAATCCGCAATGTATATGCCATATTCATTAGGGATGTGAATCGTGTCCTCGATCGTCTTAATGATCGATTTCGGCTGGGAGGGGGAGGGAATCGTATTGTTGCCGTTTGGGGGGTAAAATATCGTGAAAAAAATCGTGAAAATCGTTAAAAAATCGAAAAAAATCGAAAAATTGAAAACCGGCACATTAAAACCCCCTAAAACCCACCCCCGACCCTTTAAATTAAATCCCCCACCCCCAAATAACTTAAATAACCTGCGGGTCCAGCGGCGGTCCGGAACGGCAGCGGTCCGGAACGGGCTCCTGCTCCTGCATCTTGTCGTCTTCGGCCGGCGCCATTTTCCAAAATGGCGCCGAAAAATGGCGGCGGCCATAGACGAAAAAGATTGGACGGCAGGAGGTCCTTCCGGACCCCCGCTGGACTTTTGGCAAGTCTCGTGGGGGTCAGGAGGCCCCCCACAAACTGGCCAAAAGTTCCTGGAGGTCCAGCGGGGGTCAGGGAGCGATTTCCCGCCGCGAATCGTTTTCGTACGGAAAATGGCGCCGGCCATACGCGTATGGCCGGCGCCATTTTCCGTACGGAAAATGGCGCCGGCAGGAGATCGACTGCAGGAGGTCGTTCAGCGAGGGTTCCGGCGCCTCGCTGAACGACCTCCTGCAGTCGATCTCCTGCCGGCGCCATTTTCCGTACGAAAACGATTCGCGGCGGGAAATCGCTCCCTGACCCCCGCTGGACCTCCAGGAACTTTTGGCCAGCTTGTGGGGGGCCTCCTGACCCCCACGAGACTTGCCAAAAGTCCAGCGGGGGTCCGGAAGGACCTCCTGCCGTCCAATCTTTTTCGTCTATGGCCGCCGCCATTTTTCGGCGCCATTTTGGAAAATGGCGCCGGCCGAAGACGACAAGATGCAGGAGCAGGAGCCCGTTCCGGACCGCTGCCGTTCCGGACCGCCGCTGGACCCGCAGGTTATTTAAGTTATTTGGGGGGGGTTTGGGAGGGTGGGGGATTTAATTTAAAGGGTCGGGGGTGGGTTTTAGGGGGTTTTAGTGTGCCGGCTCACGATTCTAACGATTTATAACGATAAATCGTTAGAATCTGTATTGTATTGTGTTCCATAACGGTTTAAGACGATATTAAAATTATCGGACGATAATTTTAATCGTCCTAAAACGATTCACATCCCTAATATTCATGATATTCGTGGGGGTCAAGAAATGTATGGCAAACCCCCCACGAATACAACGTATCACTAACAAATAAACCCCCACCCTCCTGACCCCCCCCCCCCCCCCCAAGACTTGCCAAAAGTCCCTGGTGGTCCAGCGGGGGTCCTGGAGCGATCTCCTGCACTCAGGCCGTCGGCTGCCGGTATTCAAAATGGTGCCGATAGCCTTTGCCCTTACTATGTCACAGGGGCTACCGGTGCCATTGGTCGGCCCCTGTCACATGGTAGGAGCATTATCCTACCATGTTTGCTTTTTTGACTGCCGCAGCACACTGAACCGACAATTTCAATGTGTTATCCACTATGATGCCTAGATCTCTTTCTTGGGTATTAGCTCCTAATATGGAACCTAACATTATGTAACTATAGCATGGGTTATTTTTCCCTATATGCAACACCTTACAGTTATCCACATTAAATTTCATCTGCCATTTGAATGCCCAATTTTCCAGTCTCACAAGGTCTTCCTGCAATTTATCACAATCTGCTTGTGTTTTAACTACTCTGAATAATTTTGTATCATCTGCAAATTTGATTACCTCACTCGTCATATTCCTTTCCAGATCATTTATAAATATATTGAAAAGCATGGATCCCAGTACAGATCAAAATCGTGGAGCATATAGAAAGACATGATTTAATGGAACACAGTCAACAGGGATTTACCCAAGGGAGGTCTTGCCTAACAAATCTGCTTCATTTTTTTGAAAGGGTTAATAAACATGTGGATAAAGGTGAACCAGTAGATGTAGTGTATTTGGATTTTCAGAAGGCGTTTGACAAAGTCCCTCATGAGAGGCTTCTATGAAAACTAAAAAGTCATGGGATTGGAGGCGATGTCCTTTCGTGGATTACAAACTGGTTAAAAGACAGGAAACAGAGAGTAGGATTAAATGGTCAATTTTCTCAGTGGAAAAGGGTAAACAGTGGAATGCCTCAGGGATCTGTACTTGGACCGGTGCTTTTCAATATATATATATAAATGATCTGGAAAGGAATACGACAAGTGAAGTTATCAAATTTATGGATGATACAAAATTATTCAGGGTAGTTAAATTACAAGAAGACTGTGATACATTACAGGAGGACCTTGCAAGACTGGAAGATTGGGCATCCAAATGGCAGATGAAATTTAATGTGGACAAGTAGAGGTGTTGCATATAGGGAAAAATAACCCTTGCTGTAGTTACACGATGTTAGGTTCTGTATTAGGTGCTACAACCCAAGAAAGATATCTAGGCATCATAGTGGATAATACTTTAAAATCGTCAGCTCAGTGTGCTGCAGCAGTCAAAAAAGCAAACAGAACATTAGGAATTATTAGGAAAGGAATGGTTAATAAAATGGAAAATGTCATAATGCCTCTATATCGCTCCATGGTGAGACCACACCTTGAATACTGTGTACAATTCTGGTCGCCGCATCTCAAAAAAGATATAGTTGCGATGAAGAAGGTACAGAGAAGGGCAACCAAAATGATAAAGGGGATGGAACAGCTCCCCTATGAGGAAAGGCTGACGAAGTTAGGGCTCTTCAGCTTGGAGAAGAGACAGCTGAAGGGGGATATGATAGAGGTCTTTAAGATCATGAGAGGTCTTGAATGAGTAGATGTGACTCGGTTATTTACACTTTCGAATAATAGAAGGACTAGGGGGCATTCCATGAAGTTAGCAAGTAGCATATTTAAGACTAATCGTAAAAAATTCGTTTTCAGTCAACGCACAATAAAGCTCTGGAATTTGTTGCCAGAGGATGTGGTTAGTGCAGTTAATGTAGCTGGGTTCAAAAAAGATTTGGATAAGTTCTTGGAGGAGAAGTGCATTAACGGCTATTAATCAAGTTTACTTAGGGAATAGCCACTGCTATTAATTGCATCAGTAGCATGGAATCTTCTTAGTGTTTGGATAATTGCCAGGTTCTTGTGGCCTGGTTTGGCCTCTGTTGGAAACAGGATGCTGGGCTTGATAGACCCTTGGTCTGACCCAGCATGACAATTTCTTATGTTCTTATGTTCTTAGATCTCTGAGGCACTCCACTGCCCACCTCCCCCACTGAGAAAATTGTCCATTTAATCCTACTCTCTGTTTGCTGTCTTTTAGCTAGTTTGTAATCCACAAAAGGACATCACCACCCATCCCATCCACGAAAAGACATCACCACCCATCCCATTACTTTTTACTTTTCCTAGAAGCCTCTCATGAGGAAATTTGTAAAATGCCTTCTGAAAATCCAAATACACTACATCTACCAATTCACCTTTATCCACATGTTTATTAAACTCTTCAAAAAAATGAAGCAGATTTGTGAGGCAAGCCTTGCCTTGGGTAAAGCCATTCTAACTTTGTTCCATTAAACCATATCTTTCTATATGTTCTGTGATTTTGATATTTAGAACACTTTCCACTATTTTTCCTTGCACTGAAGTCAGGCTAACTGGTCTGGATCGCCCCTGGAGCCTTTTTTAAATATTGGGGCTATATTAGCCACCCTCCAATCTTCAGGTACAATGGATTATTTTAATGATAGGTTACAAATGTTTGCTAATAGATCTGAAATTTCATTTTTTAGTTCCTTCAGAACCCTGGGGTGTATACCATCCGGTCCAGGTGATTTACTACTCTTCAGTTTGTCAATCAGGCCTACCACATCTTCTAGGTTCACCATGATGTGGTTCAGTCCATCTGAATCATTACCCATGAAAACCTTCTCCATTACGGGTACCTCCCCAACATCCTCGTCAGTAAACAGCGAAGCAAAGAAATTGTTTAATCTTTACGCGATGGTCTTATCTTCTCTAAGTGCCCCTTTAACTCTTCAATCATCAACAGTCCAACTGACTCCCTTGCTGTTGACAGCCGCAATATAAAAAGCAAAGGCACAAACTAAAGTAGCAGAATTGATTCAATCTTCTCAACTGAGTCCCACTAAGCTATTTCTGAACCTCTGGTAGCTTAAATTTACATCTTATGCTGCTAAAACATGGCTGTTGATGCACAATTGCAGTGTGCACATCATATCCCTAAAACTTTCACAGGCTGATGCAATCCCAATGTGCTAAAAACGTGCATCCAAGCTGGATGCAACTTTTTCTTTTAATGCATATACAATCACCTTTCCTGGGCATTAAATGCAATAGGCAAATGAGCTGCCACACTAAAATGGATGTGCTAGGGATAAATTGTGCACTTCTAGTGCATCCATGGCATCGGGCACCCAGGAGAAGTGGCTGTGCGTAGGTTAGGAAAATGGATGCATAGCCACGGGTTAGGAAAATGGACGCTGTAGAAATGGAGACATACCTGGAGATAGAACTAGAAGACTGGGAGAAAATGGGAGAGGTGGAGCAGCAGTGGGCCAAACTAAAAGTTGCTATTACAAAGGCAACAAATCTATATGTTAGAAGAGTAAACAAACCAATCGGGTTCTCAAAGGAGGTGACTGATAAAATAAAAGCAAAACGAACAGCGTTCAAAAAATATAAAGGATCCCAAAATGAGGAACATAGGAAAGAATATCTGGTGAAACTGAGGGAGGTGAAGAAAGAAAGCTAAAAGTCAGATGGAAGAAAGGATTGCCAAAGAGGTAAAGAGTGGGGACAAATCATTTTTAGATATATCAGAGAAAAGAGAAAGGTCCGAAGTGGTATAGTGAAATTAAAAGGTGACAAAGGTCAATGTGTGGAGAAAGATGAAGAAATGGCCAAAATATTAAACAAATACTTCAGTTCAGTGTTCACTAAAGAAGACCCTGGAGAAGGATGGGGGTGGAGAGGATGAAACACTGTTTACAGAAGAGAATGTATGGGAAGAGCTAGGAAAACTGAAAGTGGACAAGGCCATGGGGCCTGATGAGGTTCATCCCAAGACACTGAGAGAGCTCAGAGATGTGCTGGCGGGGAATCCAAGATGGCGCTGGCATAAGCACACGCAGAAATCCTCTGCTCCATGGTAAAAATTTCTTTCGAGCCTTTCTACTTCTTTTATTTTTTCAAAAAATATATTGCCTTTTTCACGATGCCACATACTAAAAGAAAGGCTCGAGTTCGAGAGCTTACCTCAACGCCGACATCCAAAGACCGACAGCCGCGGATTGAGGAGATATTTGCGAGGCCTGTTACTGAGAGACCGGAGGGAGGGGCCGCTGGCGAGATCGACGAGAAGCAGACGCCGACCGCGATGGCCGAGGAAACATCCCTCAGCCCCGGAGCACCTAGGACCCCTAGTCCGCCGATAGGACCTCCCAAGAGTACGGAGGAGAAATCTGGAAGTCCAGCTGTTCCAGCCACCCTTGAGATCCCGCCGACCCTGAGAGTTGTGGATCAGAAGGGAAGGAAACCAGAAGCGGACAGAGGAAATCTCCTGGAGGTAGGAGTGATAATGCCAGATATTACTGAGATGACGATGACTGTGCCAGAAAATATTACTTTACAGGAGGTGTGGAAGTTACTCTTGGGTATGGATAAATCCATTAAGTCTATTTACATAATGTTAAAAGATCAGGCTAATAGAGTGCAATGTATTGAGAATAAGACAAGCCATATGGATACTTCTATATCAGAAATGGAACAAGAAATAAAGAAAATTAAGGAAATTCAAGGTAATTTAATTAAGTCAGAAACTTTGCAGTCAAACAAAATGGAAGTGATTGAAAACACAATGAGGAGATCCAACCTGAGGTTTTTGAATTTCCCAAAGTCTCGAATTATTCCACCAAAAGAAATGCTTAAAAGTTATTTCTTAAAGATTCTGAGGCTTCAAGAAACGGATATTCCAACCATATCAAAAGCATTTTATATACCATCATCTAAAGATCAGAAAGAAAAGGAAACACAAGCAAATGAGGAAATATCGTCATTAATTTGACAGAATTATTGGAAAAATCCACTGAGACACCTATAACATCAAGAGCAACTTTATTAGTGACGTTTACTTATATTTCAGAAAGAGATTCTGTACTTAGACTTTTCTTTCGAAATCCGGATCAACAATTTCATGGTCAGCAAGTGCGAGTCTTCCCTGACATTATAAAAACTACTCAGGAGAAAAGAAAAAAATTTCTCCTTATGAGAAATGAGGTTGTAACTAGAGGGGCAAAGTTCAATTTACGGTTCCCTTGCAAATGTATACTTTTGTTTCAAAATGCTAAATATGTCTTTACAGAACCATCGCATCTACGGGAATATCTGGACACACACTCCTAAGTTAGTCTCCAGGGGAGGCTAGGTTAACTTGAAAGATAGTAATGGGTTATCTTATGCTAATTCTAATCTTTGTTATTTGATTATTACTTGTATATCTGCTTCTCACCATCTTGGATCTTCCTTTATACCTATGATAAACAGAGGGGAAAAGTATATCCTTTTCTTGAATAGGTATTAATGCCAGATGTAATGGTTTATATATTTTTTTCTTTCTTTTCCAATCTCTGTATTTTTCTGGAGACATTATAATTAATGTAATCACTGTTAAATAATTCAATAAAAATAAAATTAAAAAAAAAGAGATGTGCTGGCGGGTCCCCTGAAGGACCTGTTCAATAGATCCCTGGAAACAGGAATGTGCCAAAAGATTGGAGAAGAGCGGTGGTGATCCTGCTTCACAAGAGTGAAAGCAGAGGTGAGGCTGGAAACTACAGGCCTATTAGGGAAAATTAATGGAAACTGCTGAAGGAAAGGATTGTGAACTATCTACAATCCCCCAGTGAGTTGCTCGATCCAAGGCAGCATGGATTCACCAGGGGGAAGGTTCTGCCAGGCAAATCTGATTTTTTTTGATTGGGTGTCTAGAGAATTGGAAGAGCACTCAAATGTGATTTCCTTGGATTTTAGTAAAGCTTTTGATACGGTCCCACATAGAAGACTCATGAATAAAGTGTGAAGCTTGGGAGTGAGCACCAAGGTGGTGGCATGGATTACAAACTGGTTGATGGACAGAAGACAACCAGGACCGATACTAGCTTTTTTGCTGACCTGTGCGAAAAATAACTGTGCCGGGCCGATCAAATAAAGCCCTGCTCTGTCCTGCAATCTATATTTTTAAAAACTGACAAGCCCCTCCCAGCCCAGAATCCATGAATAGAAAGTGTATTAGGTACTCTAGGCAAACCTTACAGCCTTGCACACAAGCCCCTCCTCCCCACACACATATACTCCCACACCCTTTACAGACACACACAATTAAATTATACATTTATAACTAATTTTACATGAAAAAGAACATTCAAGAGTACAGTCTGCTGAGGCAAAAATATCACTTACAACATGCATATTATATTTACATGTACTGCCGAGGTGCCAACCAGAAAACTCTGCAAACAAGACACTTGGAGCTCCTATGGAATTAGACTTTCTGTCACACGTATTGTATCTGAACTTGGCTCTCAGAAAGCCATGATCAAACAGAATTACTATTATAATATAGTAAACCTCCCCTACCAAAACAACCCTAACAACCTTATCTATGAAAAGGCAACACAACATAGAACACCAATAAAAGCTATTAGGAGACCAGGCTACTATAGATCCCTTCAGAGAAATTGCATGCCTACAAAATACTAGAGATGTGCATCGTTTTTTGTGTTCGTGTCGTTCTTCGTTTTTTCGGCCGCCATGGAAAATGTCGTTTTTTTTCGGTTTGGGTCTTTTTTTTCACGAAAAATCGATTTTTAGTTAGTGCGCGCTAACTCCCAGTTAGCGCGCACTAACTCCCCATTAGTGCGCGCTAACTCCTGTTAGCGCGCTAACTCCTGTTAGCGCGCACTAACAAAAACCGTTAGTTTTTGTTAGTTTTTGTTAGTGCGCACTAACAGGACAGCGCGCACTAACGGGGAGTTAGCGCGCACTGACTCCCGTTAGTGCGCACTAATCGGAAAAACGAATTTTTGCGAAAAAACAGGAAAATCCTGATTTTTTTCAGGCTCCCTGAAACATGCCGAATTGGACAATTTCGTTGCAATTTTCCAATTCAGCAAAAACGAATGCACATCTCTACAAAATACCTCACCTCGGTCACATATGCAGAACACAGAGAGACCCTGACCAAAACACAGAATAAAGAGATCAGAAAGTATAAACAGAAACGTGCTGAGAAGAACTGAACTGGACCCCCACAACAAGCCGGCCTCTGTACACAGAGCAACAATGGAAAAACAGAGACGGTACCATTCTTCATAAAACATTAAATAAAAACAAGAAATATAAAACATTAAGCATTATAGTAAAGTCATATTCATAAAAAGAATATTTCAAACCAGTAAATGAATAGAATATTGAAATTTCCCAAACACCAAAAAAACTTTCAAAAATCTGATGAATAAAAAAATCCAATTAAAAAATGTTCTATCCCCTCCCCCCCAAAAAAAAAAATATTTCAGAAGAGCAGAATCATCAAATTACACCCAATAACTAAAACTAATAAGGATTTAAAAATCTGCTCTCCATACCTGAGATCTGATTTCCAGTCACCCTGAGATTGTCATAGACTGGGGGGGAGAGGGCCGCACCCGTTTCATCTTCTCTTACACACACAAGCACATTCATTCTCTCACACACTCCCTCTCTCTCTAACATACACAGGCTGCCTCGCCCTCACCCTCATAAAAACATTATGGGAGTCATTTTCAAAAGCAATCGCACGCAAAAAGTCCCTTTTCACGTGCGATCACTAAATGGGGGCGGAGTCGGGGTGGCACCGGGGCCGACGCTGCGGACACATCGCTGGTGGCGAAAGTTAATGACCCTTATCGCCGCCAGCTTCGCGCAGAATAACTACACCTTTTATGGCGTAGTTATTCGGTGTGAAAGCTGCCCCCCGCTTTGCCCTCCCCCCCCCCCCCCCCCCGTTACCGCCAGATTCTCTAAGGACTGCGCCCTTAGAGAATCCAGGCCTATGTTTGTGTGTGTGTGTGTATGTGTGTGTGCATGTGTGTGAGAGCCTATATGTGACACACAGGCTCTCACAGGCACAAAACACACAAACACACAAGCTCTCACACAGACACATTCACAGGCACACAGGCTCTCACACAGTCTCACACAGAAGCTCCTACACAGTCACACGCACAGGCACCCTCACACACCCACCCACTCACAACCACACAGGCAACCTCACACATATCCACACACACACACACACACACACACACACACCCTCTCATACCCAGGCACTCACTTTCACAGGGCCAATCTCTTGCTCTCTCACACACATTTTGGACCTCTTCTTCATTTGCTGTCGGCTCCAGGGAAAGGCTGGCGGCATGGCAGGGCCTCTTCATCTACTTCTGCTCTGGGGAAAAGCCGGCAGCACTGCAAGACCTCTTCTTCTGCCGCTGGCTTGGAGGAAACTCTGGCGGCACCACAGGACATCGCTTTTGCTGGCGGGGAGTAGGAACCCCGCCAGCATGTTACTTCACGCTGCCGTGGGACCTTCCTGTACCCGCCTCCCCTTAGTATGCTACTGCGGCCTACCAATCTTCTTGCTTGGGGGGATGGAGTGGAAAATGTGTGCAGGCGGGCATGCATGTGCACACGCTCACGCCCATGCACAGATCCCGCCCCCCACAAGTAGGAAGATTGGTGGGCCATAAGACAGCAGACGAGGCCACGGGATGCCGGCAGAGCCTAACCAGCTGGTGGCCTGCAGTCTTGCCTGCTGTTGCCGGTCCACTGCCTCCTCAGGTATGCCACTCTGTGCAAATGCACAGAATACACACCTGGTCACACTGGGCCTGAAGACAACATGTAATGGTTAATGGAACCTACTCTGAAGAGACAACAGTGTAGCCACAGGGATCGGTGTTGGGACCGGGTCTGTTCAATATCTTTGTGAGCAACATTGCGGATGGGATAGAAGGTAAAGTTTGTCTATTTGCGGATGATACTAAGATCTGCAACAGAGTGGACACGCCGGAAGGAGTAGAGAGAATGAAAAGTCATTTAAGAAAACTTGAAGAGGGGTCAAAGATATGGCAGCTGGGATTCAATGCCAAGAAAGTGTAGGGTCATGCATCCGGGGTGCGGTAATTCAAAAGAGCTGTATGTGATGGGGCTTGAAGAGTTGTGCACAGAGCAAGAGGGGGACCTTGGGGTGATAGTGCCTAGCGATCTGAAGATGGCAAAGCTATGTGACAAGGCAATAGCTAAAGCCAGAAGAATACTGGGCTGCATAGAGAGAGGAATAACCAGTAAGAAAAAGGAGGTGATAATGCCCTTGTGCAGGTCATTGGTGAGGCCTCACCTGGAGTATTGTGTTTAGTTCTGGAGACCGTATCTCAAAAGGGACAGAGACAGGATGGAGGCGGTCCAGAGAAGGGTGACCAAAATGGTGGGTGGTCTCCATTAAATGATTTATGAGAAGAGGTTGAAGGACCTAAATATGTACACCCTGGAGGAGAGGAGGTGCAGGGGAGATGTGATAGAGACCTTCAGATACCCTGAAAGGTTTTAAGGATGCTCGGATCAACAATAAACCTTTTCCGTTGGAAAAAAATCAGTTGAACTAGGGCTCACAAAATGAAACTCCAGGGAGGATGACTCAGAATCAATGTCAGGAAATATTTCTTCATGGTGGTGGATGCCTGGAATGCCCTTCCAGAGGAGGTGGTGAATACAAAAACAGTAAAAGATTTCAAAGGGGCATGGGATAAAAATATAGACTAGAGGATGGGAATGAAAAAAAAAGAGTTTACGCATGGTGTTAACTTGCTGGTGTAGCGGATACTACCCTTAACCAATAAGCCTTCATACTGTTGATACAACTCCATCATTGCTCTCTGCTTCAACGGCAGGGAGAAAAGAGGAAAAAGAGAATTGGATTCAGACAGCAGCCAACAAGGACTTTGAATTGTACAGTCTGGGAAAACAAAACTGCTGATGCGGCAGTTACTACCCTTAACCAATAAGCCTGATACTTTTGATGCAACCAACATTGCTCTCTGCTTCAACGGCAACGAACAGAGGTCCTGACTTTGACAGTCTGGGAAGCTAAGTATAGGGGTGACTTGTATGGTGTGGTAGATATTACCATAAGCTTGCTGGGCAGACTGGATGGACCGTTTTGTCCTTTTCTGCCATCATTCCTACGATTCTATGGTAAATTGAGTGTCCGTTTTCCTAACCTGATTGTCGGCAAGACATTTTTGTTTTCATGTTGCTGCTTTCTGTGGTTCCTACGACTTAATATCGTGGCGATATTAAGTCGGAGGAACCACAGAAAAGCAGTATTTTCTGCTTTTCTGTAAACGTTTGGGGCTCCTCAAGACTTAATGCCAATTCCAGGAGCTGGTGTTAATTTTTGAGGATAAAGATGTGCGTGTAGGGTGCACATTTATTTTTTCATGAGGGGGTACTAGCTAATGGCCTTATCAACATAGCATTTACATGCGATGAGTGCTATTAGCTACGTGTTGGTTTGGATATGCATTTTGGACACGTTAATCCCCTTATTGCGTAAGGGGTTATGGACGCACTTCTAACCACGGGTTAACCTGTGCACTAGCCTGAGCGCACGGTATTGCATAGGGGTGTGAATCGTGTGATCGATCGTCTTAACGATCGATTTTGGCTGGGGGGGGAGGGAAATCTTATCGTCGTGTTTTTTTGTTTTTAAAAAATCGTTAAAAATCGTAAATCGGGGGAGGGCGGGAAAACCCGCACACCAAAAAACCCTAAAACCCACCCCGAACCTTTAAAACAAATCCCCCACCCTCCCGAACCCCCCCAAAATGTTTTAAATTACCTGGGGTCCAGTGGGGGGGGGGGGGGGTCCCGACACGATCTCCCTCTCTCTGGCCACAACTGCATTGAGAGAAATGGCGCCGGTGGCCCTTTGCCCTTATCATGTGACAGGGCAAAGGTAGCGCCAGCACCATTTTGATTCCTGGCTCCTGACGTCACGAGTGCAGGAGATAGCCCCCGGACCCCTGCTGGACCCCCAGGGACTTTTGGCCAGCTTGGGGGGGGCCTCCTGACCCCCACAAGACTTGCCAAAAGTCCAGCGGGGGTCCGGGAGCGACCTCCTGCACGCATGACGTCGGGAGCCAGGAACCAAAATGGCGCCGGTGCTACCTTTGCCCTGTCACATGATAAGGGCAAAGGGCCACCGGCGCCATTTCTCTCAATGCAGTCGTGGCCAGAGAGAGGGAGATCGCGTCGGGACCCCCCCACTGGACCCCAGGTAATTTAAAACATTTTTGGGGGGTTCGGGAGGGTGGGGGATTTGTTTTAAAGGTTCGGGGTGGGTTTTAGGGTTTTTTTGGTGTGCCGGTTTTCCCACGCCCTATTTAACGATACAATACAAATGCCCCTGACGATAAATCGGGGGCATTTGTATTGTATCATGCACTCTAACGATTTTGGACGATTTTAAAATTATCTGACGATAATTTTAATCGTTCAAAAACGATTCACATCCCTAGTATTGCATCTGCACGGTATTGCATATGCACAACAAGCTTTTACTGAAAAGCTTGTTGTGCAGAGTTCTAGTAGCCATACACCGAGGTCCTGCAGCACACTGGATTCTTTGTAGGTTGTGATTCTTTTATTGCACCAATGTAAGGGTAATCCAAAGATGAAAGAGACCTACCTGATCAAAAAAGCTCATATGCCACAAGATCATTGTTCTCACATCAGCTGTATAAAAAAGTATAATAACCCACATAGAATCCATTCAAAAGGATAAAAGAATAAAAAAAAAAAAAAAAGCAAGGCATGGCAACCAATATCACTTGGATGTAAGATACTGCGTATTGTTTAGAAATATTCAAAATTCACATCTTACCCGATCTCACAGATTCCCTTTAAAAATCTCAGCAATACAATTTTAGTACCCAGACAGTGACTGGATTTATCTGAATGCCAGTTTAAGCTAAAAAAAAAAATTCACTGAAAGCTTTCAGATCCTTAAATGTTATACCTCCGGTTTTTAAGGATTCTACCCAAATATGGTTTACTTTATAGCAATGTCAAGGCACTTTCCATCTTTTCTCTTATTCATGGATCCCAAAATCTCAGTTTACTTACACTCTCCTTCAGAAATGCAATCATCTTAGGTTTTCCCTCCTATTTGACTAACGAAATACATTTATATTTCCTTGGCTAGTAGCATTCTTTTGAGAAGGGAACCTTACAGACTGGATAATCTGCACACATATTTTGAGGATTTTATGAAAGAGTATTCTGTAGCTTTTTATTGAGCAATGTCAGACAAACTAACGTGCATTTATGATTTGATAGTGAACGACCGCATTCAAAATTTACGTGTGTGTACTTAGGGGAGCCTCACTTTAGGCAAAAGGTAAACAACAACAACAACACGTGTGAATTTAGAGTCTATAAAATCTCCATCACAAACCGAGGCCTTGTCACTGAAAAATCTTCATGTGAAAGGGAAAAAAGTAAGCTATGTAGCACTTCTTTTGCTTGTAAAGCCTTCTTCCCAAATGACTGTGTTCTTCTACCTCCTTAATTGATTGATGGAGTGATGCACATCAAAGCCTGTATAATCATTTATTGATTTACTTTCTTGGTAGGTTAAATGGTAAATTAACCTAAATTCACCAAGCACCTTCTTTGCCACTACCCTGACATGCAAAATCCTCATTCTTTTTAGCGACATTTGCTTACATGCTTCAGTAATTCCCTCCAATCTTAATTAGTTCCTTAAAACCTTCTTTTTCCCACTTCTTTTGCTATTAGCAGGGGTGATATTAAATTATTTTGTTAGCTGAACGCCATTGATGGGCCCTAGTGCAAAATGTTTTCTCCCATTTTGTATCTGTGGGGAAATGCTTCTTACATAGGAGATTGTGAAATTTTCAGCTAGCCATGCATGAGAACATAAGAACATGCCATACTGGGTCAGGCCAAGGATCCATCAAGCCCAGCATTCTTTTTCCAACAGAGGCCAAACCAGGCTACAAGTACCCAAACAAGTAGATCCCATGCTATTGATGCCAATAATAGCAATGACTATTCTCTAAGACAACTTGATTAATAGCAGTTAATGGACTTCTTCTCCAAGAACTTATCTAACCCTTTTTTAAACCCAGATACACTAACAGCACTAACCACATCCTCTGGCAACAAATTCCAGAGCTTAGTTATGAGATGAATGAAAAATAATTTTTTCCAATTAGTTTTAAATGTGCTGCATGCTAACTTCATGGAGTGCCCCTAGTCCTTCTGTTATGCAAAACAGTAAATAACTGATTCACATTTATCCATTCTAGACCTCTCATGATTTTAAAAACTATCATATCCCCCTTCAGCCGTCTCTTCTCCAAGCTGAACAGCCCTAACCTCTCTAGCCTTTCCTCGTAGAGGAGCTGTTCCATCCCCTTAATCATTTTGGTCACTCTTCTTTGTACCTTCTCCTCTCAACTATATCTTTTTTGAGATGCGGTGACCAGAATTGTACACAGTACTCAAGGTACAGTCTCACCATGGAACGATACAAAGGAATTATGACATTTTCTGTTTTATTCACCATTCTCTTCCTAATAATTCCTAACATTCTGTTTGCTTTTTTGACTGCCGCAGCACACTGTGCTGACGATTTCAATGAATCATCTACTATGTCGCCTAGATATTTTTCCTGGGTGGTACATAAGAACATAAGAAATTGCCATGCTGGGTCAGACCAAGGGTCCATCAAGCCCAGCATCCTGTTTCCAACAGAGGCCAAACCAGGCCACAAGAACCTGGCAATTATCCAAACACTAAGAAGATCCTATGCTACTGATGCAATTAATAGCAGTGGCTATTCCCTAAGAGGTAGATCTTTAAACAATACGCGATCGCATACTTTTGTTGGTGCACCAGGCGCAAACAAAAGTACGCTGGATTTTATAAAATACGCGTGTAGCCACGTGTATCCTATAAAATCCGGGGTCAGCGCGCGCAAGGCTGCCGATTTTGGGCATTAACATTTACCCAGTCAATATTTAGGTAATTGAAATCTCCCATTATTACTGCACTGCCAAATTGGTTAGCATTTCATTATCTGATCTTTTTGGCCAGGTGGACAATAGTATACTCCTATCACTCTATTCTTACCTAACACACATGGGATTTCTATCCATATAGATTCTACTGAGCATTTAGTCTCTTGTATGATCTTTATCCTGTTGGTATCTATACCATCCTGGACATAAAGTGCTACACCCCCAGAAAACTGATCCTCCCTATCATTGCGGTATAATTTGTACCCTGATATAGCACTGTCCCATTGGTTATCCTCCTTCCACCAGGTCTCTGAGATGCTATTTATGTCCATCTCATCATTCACTGCTATATATTCTAACTCTTCCATCTTACTTCTTAGACTTCTAGCATTGGCATACATAAATTTCAAAGTATGTTTTTGTTTGTATTAATAACCTTCTTTTCAGTTGATAGGGATAATTTGGAATTCTTTAGCTTAGGTGATTTTTTCTTAAAGGCACATGGGCTACTTTTGCATTTATTGGAACCTCTCTGTTGGGATGCCCTAACTCACCTGTTTCATTATTATCCTTTAAAGATACATTCCTCCAAACCATGCACTGCTGAGTGATTGTCAGCTTTCCCCCTTGTTCTAGTTTAAAAGCTGCTCTATCTTCTTTTTGAAAGTTAGCGTCAGCAACCTGGTTCCATTTTGGTTAAGTCCTCCTTAACCTATCCTTTCGGAAAAGTCTCCCCTTTCCCCAAAAAGGTTCCCCAGTTCCTTAAAAAACTGAATCCCTCTTCCCTACACCATCATCTCATCCATGCATTGACATTCTGGAGCTCTGTCTGCCTCTGGGGACCTGCATGTGGAACAGGAAGCATTTTAGAGAATGCCACCCTGGAGGTTCTGGATTTCAGCTTTCTACCTAAAATCCTAAATTTGGCTTCAAGAACCTCCCTCCCACATTTTCCTATATCATTGGTGCCCACATGTACCACAACAGCCTGCTCCTCCCCAGCATTGTCTAGAATCCTTTCTAGGTGATGCGTGAGGTCCACCACCTTTGCACCAGGCAGACAAGTTACCAGGCGATCCTCATGTTCATCAGTCACCCAGCATCTACATTTCTAATAATCGAATCACCAACTATGATAGCGGACCCTTGCTAAAGGATCACTTCCTGCTACACCAGAGTAATGCTCTCCAACTGGGAGATCTTTCTGATTCAAGGCATCTCCGGCACAGCCAGACTGGATTTGGGACTTGGCTACTATATCTCCGAAGGTCTCATCAATGTACCCCTCTGTATACCTCAGCTCCTCCAGGTCTGCCACTAGCCTCCAGAGATCGGACTCGTTCTCTGAGAGCCAGGAGATCTTTGCAGCAGGTGGACAATGTAAAAAATCATACATGTGATACTCAATGCAAAAGACTGGAAAGACCCTCTCTTGCTGCTGGACTGCTGCCTTCATCTTAATTTTGTTGAGTTCTGTTTAGGTTGCTAAGGGAGTTGGAATTAGAGTACTTTAAATTTATAGATGTATTCACTAATTAATCTGCTAGTGATCTACAAAGGGATGATTAAACTTTAATAAGGGCTGGTGCAATAGTATGATTTAGAAAAGAGCCTGATTGATTTTTGTCTCTTGCCTAAAAATCAAGGGTTGAGCCAGGGGTGGGTGGGAGGGAAAGACAGACACTAGAATTAACTCCCACTGGCTTGCTTATTATCTCAGAAACACACAAACTCTAAAGAATATATCCCACTATTAAACCTCTCTCCAAACCTTTTTAAGTCCTAAGAATTTCCAAGGCTATACTTACCAATCCTCTTCAACCACCATTAATTTGATCTTCACTCAAAGGATTGAGAGGTTTGAGATTCACACACCACTAGGCGTGCGCTTCCAGTTCTCTTCTTCTGCAAAGGGTACGGGGCCTCTGGAAGCTGGGGCTGTGGAGTTCGAAACCTGGATCGCTTGCTGTGACCTCTGGGGATGCTGGGAGCAGTATGCAGATGAGCCTTCTGGTCCTCTTCAACTGCAAGGTTAGCATTATCACCAGGTATAATGCAGGTGTTAATTCTAACACCCAACAGTAGATAGGCCCCCTAAATTTCTTGCTAAACTGTGTTTTTAATAACATAACTAGTCTCACTATTCTTGTACAACAATCTAACTTATTTCATTTCTTTCCCAAAGTCTCTGCTCTTTCTTTATCAAGATGATTTACACTAGTCACCACTAGAGTGACTGCAACAGAGCCATATTTCTCTCCTGGTGTCTGAAAAGCAAATGTATTGTATTTCTAGAAGTCTGATTACGCATAGGGACACCAAGGCCCTTGCTGGGTATTACATTCAAGAAGAACTCATAGAATCCAGAAATGGCTACATTTAGCACTGAACCAAGTAAGATTGTGGAGGTTCTGTTTTCAAAAAGGTTTTGCTATAATGTGGTGGAAACCCTTTATAAATGGAGCCATACTTGCTTTCATTGATGAAAGCTAGTTTGTTGCTATACCCACTTCTAATTTGTGTCCATTTGATACCCATCAGCAGGAACAGTGAGGTCAGCTTGACCACCCCCCCACCCCCAGCAGAATGGGGAATGAACTAATGCAAGGGCTGTCCCAAAAGCCGTGTATATAATGACTAGGTCCAGCAGTCACAAGCAAGACTTTCAAGATAGTTTACCAAAAATAACTTAAAAAACAACACAAACACCATCTAGCATCCAGTCTAACTTAACTGACTGGAGATTGGGCCTGCTTGTATTTGGATCATGAGTATTCTCCTTTAACTGACTTGATTGTTGCTGAAAGATTTCCCTGGCTTTATCCTTATCAAAAACGTGTACAGCAGATTTAATTTAATGTTCGTTAAGAATCACATTACTCTCTGCAATGTAGTTATCCACAGTAAATCATATGCTAGTTTCCTAGTCCTCCTCTCACTCTCTGTTTGCCATTGCCTTGTTGTATACAATACATATATAATATATTTTTGTACAGCAACTTTAATGAATGTATCTCAAAATGCTTTACCAACACATTGAACATAGTATCAATGTATTGTCAGCAGAAAAAGACCAAATGGTCCATGAGTCCATCCAGCCTGCTCAGCAAGCTTCCCATGGCAGCAACTGCCTCTCTGTACAGGTTACTTCCAAGTTTCTGCCAAGGGCAGTAACTGCAGGTTACCCCCATGCCTTATGTTAAGAATCATATACTTACAAGCAAGACCAAGCAACTGTCAAACCCATAACAAAATTACTGCCACATTTTTACATGATGAGCAGCCTTCCAAATAATTCTGGTAATACTGCTTTAACGTTCTTGCTTTTGGACTTGGCCATTTAGAAGCTTTATTCCCAATGTCAGTAAATCAGTACCCCAGTCCATAAAAGTCGGGGCCCAGTGCTGGCTATCTTCAGAATCCAATACCCTTTTTTTCCTGCCCCACCATCAAAACGGAGTGCGATGTTGCAGTTGTGTCTAAATCATCAAGGCTAAGTGGTTAAGGGTAGTGATCCTCCCATGCCTTCTGGTTAAGGGTACTAACTGCCGTTCCGTGCAGGTTACCCCCATGCACCCTTTTCTTCATTATCATTCTCAAGCCTTTAGGGATCTACAGTGTTTGTCCCATGCCCTTTTGAATTCATTTACTTTTTTTGTCCTCACCACCTCTTCCGGAAGGGCATTCCAGGCATCTACCACCCTCTCTGTGAGAAAAAAATATTTCCTTATGTTGGTTCTGAATTGTTCCACCTGATGACCCCTAGTTCACCTGTTTCTTTACCAATGAAAAAGGTTCAAAGTTTGGGCATCGTTAAAATCCTTTTAAGTATCTGATGATCTGTATCATATCCTCCCTGCTTCTCCTCTCTTCCAAGCTATACATATTCAGATCATTCAGCCTCTCCTCATAACTCTTCCTAGACAGACCCCCACATAATTTTGGTTGTCCTTCTTTGGACCACATCCATCCTGTCTCTATTCTTTTTGAAATATGGGCTCCAGTACTGAATACAGTACCCCAGGTGAGCCCTCACCAAAGGCCTGCACAAGGGCATCACTACCTCCTTTTTGTTACTGGTTATTCCTCTCTGCAGCCCAGTATTCTTCTGGCATTAGCTATTGCTTTGTCACATTGCCTCACCACCTTCAGATCAGCAGACACTATCACCAGGGCCTGTGCAAGGGTATTGGGTGCCCTAGGCGACCCTTGCTCTGCTGCCCCCCCCTGTGTGCTTCTCAGGGTGCTGAGCCGTAGGGGGCACCGAAGAGCAGCCACGTGGTGACGCAAGTGGGGCCTATCCCGCAAGTGGGGCCTATCCCGCTTGCGGCAAAGAGAAATAGAAACAGTCGGCGCCAAAACAGGTGGGGGGGGGGGGGCGCAACACTGTGTGCTGCTTGCGGCCCTGAGAAGCACACAGTCTCTATTTCTGTTTGCTGTGAGTGGTATAGGCCCCGCTTGCAGCACCAGGTGGCTGCTCTTTGGCACCCCCTACAGCTCGGCGCCCTAGGCAACCACCAAAGTTCGCCTAATGGATGCACCGGCCCTATCACCCCAAGCTCTCTTTCCCAGTCCATACACATTAGTCTTTCACCTCAGATACAAGACTCTGCACTTTTTGGTATTGAATCCCAGCTGTCAAATCCTCGACTAGTCTTCAAGCTTCAGGCATGCTCCTTCTGTTGTAGGTCTTAGTATCATCTGCAAATAGACAAACTTTACCTTCTAATCAGTTCCTCAATGTTGCTCACAAAGATATTGAATAGAACCAGTCCCAAAACCATTCCCTGTGGCACTCCACTTAACATCCTTCTTTCTTCAGAGTAGGTTCCATTTATCATTACACGCTGTCTCCTGTCAGTCAACCAGTTTGCAATCCATGCCACTACCTTGGCATCCGCTCCCAAGTTTCTCATTATGTTCACTAATCTACTATGTGGGATCGTATCAAAACCTTTGCTGAAATCCAAGTAAATCACATCTAGTGCTCTTCCTCGATCCAATTCTCTAGACACTGAATCAAAAAACTCAATGCTGCCTTGGGTCTAGCATCCTTCTGGATTGTAGATAATTCACTATCTTTTCCTTCAGTAGAATCTCCATTAATCTACCCACCACTGAGGGGTGAGGCTAACCGGTCAGTAGTTTCCATCCTCCTCTCTGCTCCAACTATTGTGAAGCGGGACAACCACCGCTCTTCTCCAATCTCATGGCACCACTCCCATTTCCAGGGATCTATTGAACAGGTCTTTCAGCAGACCGGCCAGCACATCTCTGAGCTCCCTCAGTATCTTGGGATTAATGTGCTTGAACAGATTAAGTCTAAAAAGAAGCACCACTCATAGTATAGGTTGAAAGAAAACTATTAAAGTCCAACTTTCTTCAAATTTCCCCAATAGATCTTTCCTGACTGCAGTCTAGAGGAAAGTGAAATGGTACTGAGTATCTGTAGGTAGTTCTGCAGCGATAGCAAAAAATTCCTTATTATTTTCATGAAATTTTCAATCTTTAATTAGTAAAAGTTAACTTGGAAACCATCAATTGCATGCATCATGATTATTAGTGCTGTATACAAGAGATAATTAATGTAGAATTGATCAGGATGCTTAATTAACATTTGGTAAACATACACCTGCATGTCCTCTGAAAAAGCAGTAAACGAATCAGAGGTCTTAAGGCAATATTTAAAGCCGTACTATCAACTTTATTTTCAACAATCTGTTTTACATCAATGCTTAACACAAATAGACTATAACATCCACCATCATGTTAAAACTTCCATTGCACAAGTGTAATAATAATGATCTTAATGTAATTGTAACACTATATATTATCTTCCAAATATACTGCTGTTTGTACAATAAGAATTTTTTCTTATGCTTTTCCACTATATATTTTCTTCCAAAAATATTAACTTTTGTACAATGAGAATTTTTTCTTATTACTTCTAGGTAAAAAACATATATTTTTATATGTATGTTGTACTGTCCTCAGATATTCTTGTTATATTAGTCCAACGAGAGCCTCGTTTCACCCTGCTGCTCAGGGCTTCCTCAGGGACATCACACTTTTAACTTCCCAACGTGTTGTTCTTTGTTGCCTTAGTTGTAACATTAAACAAATATGTAGTGGTCCACCATACGATGCTGTTGTTTTTTAAATCTATAATACAATAAACATTATCATAGCTACTCATATATAACAGTTGTCAGCTTAATATCAAATATATCTAATATGGTTTTCATTAATACATAGTGCCGGAGTTAACTACTATAAGAGTGTTATGATGCTTACACATGCTTGACATTCATACATCTTCATACCAGACTGACTGCATTAACATGATGGTTTTATATGTTGGACGAATGAATGAGTGGTTGAGATACATGTATGGTATGGTTGTAGCGATTGGAGGGTAAAGCAAGATTGAGTGTGAGGAGGTAATATTTTTAGTGTTATAGAAGTTTGTGGGTATAGGTGATATAGGATAGTGATCCATTGGATGTTATAGTCTATTTGTGTTAAGCATTGATGTAATACAGATTGTTGAAAATAAAATTGATAGTGTGGCATTAAATATTGCCTTAAGACCTCTGATTCGTTAGATATTGTTTACTAATTAACATTTGAACAATGTTCAGGATCTAGAAGATAATCCTCCCCCAATAGGGAATCTTGGATTTTCAGAGTGTATTAACTTCAGGAGAGGACCTTACCAGCTTAAGACCTATTTGAAATGTTGTCCTTTGGGTCCTGTGATCAGACACTAGCCCAGGGGTTATATAAAGCTTTCCAGAAAGAGAGTTCCAAGCATGTTACAATAGGCTAGGTTTACATGAACCTGACTTCAGTGCTGGGAAAAATCATGGAAACTGTTATAAAGAATAAAATCACAAAACATTTAGATATACATGGTTTAATGGGACACAGCCAGCATGGATTTACCCAAGGGAAGTCTTGCCTCACAAATCTACATATTTTTGAAGGGCTGAATAAACATGTGGACAAAGGTGAACTGATAGATGAGGTGTATTTGGATTTTTAGAGGCGTTCAACAAAGTCCCTCATGAGAGGCTTCTAAGAAAACTAAAATGTCATGGGACAGGGGGCGATGTCCTTTTGTGGATTATAAACTTGTTAAAAGACAGGAAACAGGGAGTAGGATTAAATGGTTTCTTTTCACAGTGGAAAAAGGTACAGTTATGTGCCTCAGAGATCTAGGCGTCATAGTGGATTATACACTGAAATCATAGTGGATAATACTTTAAAATAGTTGGCTCAGTGTGCTGTGGCGATCAAAAAAGCAAACAATGTTAGGAATTATTAGAAAGGGAATGGTGAATAAAACAGAAAATGTCATAATGCCTCTGTATCGCTCCATGGTACCTTGAATACTGTGTACAATTCTGGTCGCCACATCTCAAAAAAGATATAATTGCACTGGAGAAAGTGCAGAGAAGGGCAACCAAAATGATAAAGGGGATGTAATAGCTCCCCTCTGAGGTAAGGATAAGGAAGTTAGGGCTGTTCAGCTTGGGGAAGAGATGACTGAGGAGGGGATATGATAAAGGTCTACAAAATCAAGAAAGGACTTGAACAGGTTAATGTAAATTGGTTATTTACTCTCTCAGATAATAGAAGGACTAGGGGGCACTCCATGAAGTTAGCAAGAGGCATATTTAAAACAAATGAAAGAAAATTCTTTTTCACTGAGTGCATAGTTAAGCTCTGGAACTCAATGGCAGAGGATGTGGTTACGGCAGTTAGTATAAATGGGTTTAAAAAAGGTTTGGAAAAGTTACTAGAGGGAAAATCCATAAACTGCTATTAATCTGTAAGGAATAGTAGCTTGAGATCTCTTTAATGTTTGAGTACGTGCCAGGTCATTGTGATTTGGATTGGCCATCGTTGGACACAGGATGCTGGGCTCGATGGACCCTTGGTCTGACCCCGTATGGCATATCTTATATTCTTATGTTTTTATATTATAAGTATATAATCAGGCTGTATTTACAATGTTATAAGTATATTGTAGGTGGCTAATGGATTACCATTTACAATGGCTCATTTACAAAGCTGCGCATGATAAACAGGGACTGAACAGCCCCAAATAACACCTCCTTCCAAGAATGTCAAAGACCCCGAGGTTCTCTAGAGACATCTGTTCCAATCCCCCCCCCCCTTCCCCAGCCACACCTGGAGCAGGCTGTAGTTACCCCAAATACTTTGCGTCATTTTGCTCCCAGCACTGTGAATATGTTAATGAGCTGATTTGCATGCAAATGTATATCAATCAGCTCATTACTTGCTTAATACATGCAAACTGAATAATGCTTCATGTCTCAAAAACTGCAAGCTTCATTATTTAATTCCAAATTAGTTACAACTCAAGAGCTGTAGCTAATTTTGCCCGGGAGCATCAGGATGCTAATGTACATCTGATGATCCTGGGGCTGTGCATTAAAGTGGAAGATCAGCACCGAGAAGCATCCTCCAAGATGTCAAAGATCCTTGGGATTTCTGGAGATCCCTGTCCCACCCACCCCTGCTGCTCCTAGAAACAGCTAAAGTTCCCACCCTCCCTCCCTGTACTTACCAAACTTGCCCTGGTGGTCTAATGGGGGCCTGGAGGGCCCACTAGGCTCCAGACCTGGCAGTAGTCATTTTCCAAAATGGTACCAGCTGGTCAGTACTTGTCTTTGCTCCATCAATTGATAGTTTGTGGCAACACCATCAAAGGTGAAAGCTAATGATTAAAATTATATTTTATAACTATGTAATCACAGGTGACAACTGGGTATCTGTGATGGGTGTCTAGTAAAGGGCAGTAGTTGTGATAGGGTTAGATTATTGCTTCAGGATTATGGCGGTGGGCCAAATACATATAGGGGCGGATTTTCAGAGCCCTGCTCGCCTAAATCCGCCCAAATCCGGGCGGATTTAGGCGAGCAGGGCCCTGCGCGCCGGTGAGCCTATTTTACATAGGCCTACCGGTGCGCGCAGAGCCCCGGGACTCGCGTAAGTCCCGGGGTTCTCCGAGGGGGGCGTGTCGGGGGCGGGCCTGGTCGTCGCGGCGTTTAGGGGGCGTGTCGGCAGCGTTTTGGGGGCGGGTACGGGGGCGTGGCTATGGCCCAGGGCGGTCCGGGGGCGTGGCCGCACCCTCCGTACCCGCCCCCAGGTCGCGTCCCGGCGCGCTAGAGGCCTGCTGGCGCGCGGGGATTTACGCCTCCCTCTGGGAGGCGTAAATCCCCCGACAAAGGTAAGGGGGGGGGCTTAGACAGGGCCGGGTGGGTGGGTTAGGTAGGGGAAGGGAGGGGAAGGTGAGGGGAGGGAACGGGGGTAGGCTGCGCGGCTCAGCGCGCGCCGGCTATACAAAATCAATAGCCTTGCGCGCGTCGATCCAGGTTTTTAGCAGATACGCGCGGCTCCGCGCGTATCTACTAAAATCCAGCTTACTTTTGCTTGCGCCTGATGCGCCAGCAAAAGTAGGCCAATTCGCGCTATTTGAAAATCTACCCCTTAGGAAGAGCGCACACATGTGCACCAAATTTTAAGTGGCCGCGTGCATGGGCGTGCAAATTCCGCTCCTATCACGTCAGCTGGAGAATTATAAAAGAGGCACATGTCCACGCCATTGCCAGTTTAACCAGTTTGTCCAGGAGTACGCCCAGTTAACAGCTAGGTCCTCCCAACCCCCTTGATTTGATAGGCTACGCTTTCCCCAGTTACCCAGGCCTTTTAAACCCCCTCAAAAATGGCTCTTTCTTTTTATTTTTAAACTTTCATCTCCTCCACAGCAGAAGTAAAGTAATGTGGCAGGGGACCTTGGTGCACGCCGCGGTGCATAAGTATTTATGCGCACATCTCAGGCCCTGAAATGCCCATGCCCCGCCCAGACTATACCCCTGCCCTGCCCCTTTTAGGAAACTTTGCAGATGTGCAGGTAGGTAGTGGGTTTTCTGTGAGTATCTGGGCACTTTTTAAAATAGGGTCGGCGCACGTAAAACTGATTTGTTTGCGCATCCCCCGAATCGATGCACATGCCAGACTTTTAAAATTCACCTTTAAATCTTTTCTGAGCACTGTAAGCCCGCTTGACTGGTACACATACACACAGCCTCAGTCCTGCTCCTTCCAGAGAAGGGGGCTTCCCTTCCAGGCTGGCCAGGCCACAAAATAACAAGCCCAGCTCTCTGTAAGACAAAATCTCTCCTTTTTGCTTTTCTCAAAAAAAAAAAAAAAAAAGCCTTCCCTGGTCCATGAGGGCACTATAATAGGATTTCTCCCTGGTATCCCAGCTTGTAGGCCATGGTACCCACTGGGATCACCAGGAAAAATTCCAATCTTCTCAAAATCAAAACTACAGCCAAACATGCCTTGGGTATGCACTACCCACATTATATAGGAAAACTCAGCTAAGGACAGGGGAAACACTTAGAGATGGTGTAAACATAGCAAACCCTCTCCTAAAAAAGGTTCCTGTTAGTAAGGGAATGGAGTAATCCTTACATAAAGAACGGACTTTACTTGTATGTGTGGTGAGAGTTTGAAATCCAGCCATATTCCTAAACCTTTCACAGTACTTTACTAACTATAAGAATCAAAAGATCATTGAAAGAAAAAACTGAGGAAGAACTATTACATGAAAAATAACTGAGGAATGGCTGGTAACTTGCTCATGTTCTTCATCATATGGGCTGCAGCATTTTGAAGAAGTTGCTGGTTCAGTTTGAGGCGTATCCTGACATAGATTGAGTTGCAGTAGTCCAGATGAGAGATAACAGAGGTCTGGATGTCTGCAGTGAAGGCAGAATCTTCAAGAGGAGAGCCTAAATGTCATAGTTGGCAAAATTGGCTAAAATGTGCTTTAGTTGCTACAAGGATTTGGGCTCCAGTAGTGAGTAGAGTTTCATAGAAATCCTAGACTCTGGATTAGGTGTCTATAGCTAGACCTTATAAGGGCAGTATCTTCATGATTTTTCAAGAGGGGCTGCTTTGGCAAAAAAATGGAGGAGGCAGAGTACTGAGGAAAGGGACACAACCCTCTAATGATTCAGCCTGGTGAGTAGGGGGTAGCAGGAGCATGGTGCTGGAAGGAACAAGAACTGTTCAAAAAGTGGGACCAGCAGCAAACCTCGAGAAAGTAGGGGCAGAGTGTGTATTGAAGGAAGAGAGTCAGGGAGCCGCACTTAGGGTTGATGGGGAGCTGCTATTGGCTAATCGGCCTTCCAATGAAGAATACTATTCTAGGGTTACCATTGAGCCAAGGTGGCTGGGATCTTCTGTTCCAACTCATTTCAATTTTTTGTGGGTTGGGTTTTCTTCTAGGCACTCATTGAGGTTGTTGATTTCTGGGACTGAATAAAAGGTCATAACATTACATAGATAGTGAATTACAAATCCATAAATATTATTAAAGTTAGACACAAGAGGACAGCATTAGAGAAAGAGAATGTACAGAAGTGGGGCTTTTGCCAAGGACGAGGACTTTTGCCCTTGAGAGTGTCACTCAGTTGTAGGAAGCTAAAACGAAACACTGACTTGACTTGTTGAAGACAAATGTATAATAATGACATTTCCAAAATGGCTCAGTAGAGTATGTCAGCAGCATCAGTGGCCGCTGACTGAAGGATGTGATACATTGTTGAAGATAAAGGAGGTAAGCAAAGAACATTAGTTGGGGGCACAGGTTTTGAGAAGCCATGCTCAAGAACCCAGAAAGCTTCCTAATATTCCAAGACATCCGCAGCTATCCACTGCTGAAATCATTTAAAACTGCAAAGTACTTTAGATTGTTCACTTTCTGATATTCTTAAATATATTTTATTTCAAGTTAGCAAATTCACATTTAGAATAGACCAGCAATCAACTCTGCAGTGAGCACTGGGGTTTTTCAGCATCGTATTTTTTGAGCAGACAGGTTTGACTTTGTCTAATGATTTCCTTATTAGTGTGATGTTGCAACTTCAAATCCACTCTTCCAAACATTAAGTACCATGAAAAACAAAAATTACAAATGATAAAAGGAAAATGATATCAACAGTCAAAATACAGTAAATTGGAAAATATCTGGTATTAAAAATACAAGAACAGAAGAGCAAGTTGTTCTCAGAGCTTCTAATACTGTCAGGATACTGTTGTGTATGACAAATGTTAGCATCTGTTTTTCATCTAATACTGTTCTTTTCATATGTTACTTGTCTCATATGAAGATTAAGCCATGGCGAACTTTAATTATCTTTACATCTCATAGCTTGCATCTCTACAATCTGCTTCTCTTTTATCGTGAAAGCACTAAATTGCACTAACTTGGGTGGTTATCACGCGTTAATAGCTTGTGGCAACTGAATGCAAATCAGCATGTTGATGCTAACATTTGCACAAAAAAAAGTGTAGTTAAGTTTGTCATGGAAATGGCTGTGTGCTTACAGTCACACGTTTTTACGTATGCTATTCAGTTACGCGTTCATAAGCAATGAGCTGATTTGCATAATGATATGGCTCATTACCTACACTTTAAAAGCACATACAATGCTCACTATTCTTGTAATGCACATGAATAGTGCTTGTAACACTTGGTATTGCTACCGCAAACATCAGCGTTCTTTAGCTTGTCGGCCTCCCAGACTATTGAAATAGTTTCGGGCTGGTTTTCAACCTCTACAGCCTTTTTATACTGCTTCTACACAGACCCTGTACCAACTGCCTCCTTGTTCTCAACTTCCTCCAGGGTCACCACTGGGTCCCCCATTCAATCTCAAGCAATTTTTGAAAGGCTTTTCTTTCTGCTTCCACTTTTGAATGTTTCTGTTTTCTTATTCCACACTGCTTTTCAGCTTCTCTTCTGCTGTTGCTATACTTTGTCTTGCTCTCACCGCTTTCGATCATGTATTTATGGTTCTCACGTACATTACGCGCGTGACCCTTTTAAAATCCGCCCCATAGTGCCTAACAGCTCCTTTGTGAAGCTTGTCAGGCATAAATATATATCGGCAGCTTATCGAGGTGATCTTGGAAGTTCTTGGTAAATAAAGGCGAGATAGGGGAGATAGGATAGAGATTTAAGTACCTCCTAGGTATCAAGTCATAGGCCTCCTTCAATGGAAAGGAGACTCTGCAATAAGGGGTCATGGGTTCAGGGTGAGTAGAGTCTCCAGAAATCCTAGACTCTGGATTAGGTGTCTATAGCTAGACTTTATAAGGCCAGTATCTTCATGCTTTTTCAAGTGAGGCTGCTTTGGCAAAAAAATGTCAATGTGAGAGCCAAAACTATTGTTAATCAAAGTGACCCCTACCAAAATCCGGAGGGGGCGGAGTACTGGAGAAAGGGGCACAGCCTACCATTTGTTGCGCCTGGAGGTGGACCCTTGTCCTGAGACAGTGAGGAGGGGCTTCCTGGTCATACCCAGGAAGCAACTGCCACCAGGAGGTGGAGTACAGGAGGCTAGCTGGAGCTTCACCACTGGAAGCCCGAGGTTCCCCCGGGTGGAGCCCTTGGGGACCCGGGCCGCTTGCACTTAGGTGGGCCTCCAGGGTCTCCCGGATAGGAAGTATAGAGGTGTGCCCACCAGGATCAAGGGTGCAATGTCAATATCAGAACTGGAGACTTGGGGAAGCAAGGAAGGCCAGAACAGTGTCTGTGATGACAAGGCTAGGAACAGGGCCAGGCTCAAGGAGACGTGGTCAATGATAGCAGAGGTCAGTCTGAGAGTAGTCAGCCAAAGCAGGGGTCATGTTCCAAAGGTCAGTCTGAAAGTAGTCAGCCAAAGCAGTGGTCAAGTTCCAGAGATCAGACGTGGTCAAGGAGGCAGGCGAAGGTCAGAATCCGGGCAGCGATCAGCGTAGTCAAGAACAGGCAGAGGTCAGTATCCGGGCAGCGATCAGCGTAGTCGAGAACAGGCAGAGGTCAGTACCAGAGAGTCAGTCCAAGAGGTACTACCTGAGGGAACGCAGGAGCAGACAGACGCCGGAACAGAAGGATGCTGGAACAGGAGGATGCTGGAATAGGAGGACGCTGGAACAGAAGGACCTGGAACAAGACTGGAACAAGCGATGAGACACTAAGGCAAACTGGTACACACATGGTGTCGACCCGATTGCCAAGGCAAAGGAAGTGAAGGCAGGAACTTCCTGATATACTGTGCTCAATCAGGGCATGCTCCAGAGCTAGAATCTGCCCCATGGCCTATAAGGGACAAGGCGGTCTGCGCGTGCATGCCTAGGGGCGGGGCAAGTGCCACAGAGGACGCCAAGCCCCGCCATGAGGCCTGGTGCGCTGAGGAAGGCCCAGCGACCGCTGCCGCTGGACGCCGAGGCCTCGAGGAGCTAGCTGCGGCCGCGGGAGAGGCTGACCCGGGACCTGCAGAGGAATTGGGATGGTAAGCAGGCCCGTACGCGGGCTGAGCGCGGATAGGGCGCACAACACCATTTTTTTAAAAAAACTATATTTATTCAATTGAACGGTTAACATCAAACAAGAATAATGACATATATACACGTAGTTTTGTTTATGAGGAACCAAAGCCCCTCCAGTGTCGGTGTCCGGTAAATAAAGTCCATGTGTGGTAGTGGGTAAGTTCCCTGAAAAATCCCAATCAGAACTCCAGTATGATCTTGAGCAGCCATCGGTAGAGGGTCATATTTCGCTGATGTCATCATCCTTTATTGGGCACCAAGGATCTCTTGTAAGTCCGACCCTTGGGGTGAGGTAAGCAATAAAACCAGCCCAGATTAGGGTAGTATCTACAATTTTCTTTGCTCCATGGAGCAAAGACGCAGCATTTTTTTAAACCAATGATCATAGCTGGGGCCTTGGGGTTGCAACCAGTGAGTCAGGATGATCTGTTTCCCCACCAGCCCTGCCTTTTCGGTTTAAAGGGTATTGGTCAGCCATACCAAACAGCCAAAGATTAGGGTTAAGCCGCAACACCATGTATAAATGACAACATTATGGCCAAACACTGTATTCTTCTGCTGCAATGTACATGACAGTATCCATGTAAATCTGAAGTTTCAAGTTCTCAGTATTTAAAGCTGATAACTCCAAAAAACTAACTGAAACCAAGTTTGCCAACTGGTTCCATTTTTTTCAGATGGGTTGATCCAGTCCTCATTTGACTCCATTGCATGCAGGGACTTGTAGTTCCTTCTTTTCTTATTCAATGTAAACATTAGAACTATAAATCCCTGCATGCAATGGGGCAAAATCAGGATTGGAGCAACCTGTCCTGGAGGAAATGGGCCAAAGTAAGTCAAAAACTCCCCGTCTAACCCCAGGCAACTGGGAATCACTAGAAATAATCAAAGAAATACAGTACTCCCACTCATTAATCTCAAAACCAATATCAAATAAGAAAACGACTCACTGTATAAATATACATGGAAGACCACTATGTGAGCCAGCCTCAAAAGGCCAATTGGAAGGCTGAAATAACCTTTTATTGTAACTTTTATCACTTTTCACCTATTGTTCATGTTGATGTTATTGTACCATTGTTTCTTGTAAACCGATACGATATGATTGGTATCATGAATGTCGGTATATAAAAGCCCTAAATAAATAAATAAATAAATAACCTTAAGGGACCATAATCCATATAAATATTTTAAATCACCTATATTATTTTCTAGTTTTCATTTGCTAATATTATATTTTTGATGGAAGGACCATTGTAAGAGGATTGCAGCAGTGCTGCTTTTTCTGTTCAAAGGATGTGTGACTCCAGAGCTTTGGACTAAATTTCTCCCGATGCAGGACTCACAACATACGGCGTCGGCACCCATGTATGGGATGGGTGGGATCAGCATTATGCACATTTAGGATAAGTTGTGATATTCAGCTTCTTTTGGTGACATTCATTCTGGCTCGCGTTTGGAATATTTCCTTCACAGTTTTGAGGATCTCTGATCATGGGATTTTAATTGCAAAATGAAAAACCACAAAAAAATATTAGCAAATGAAAAATAATATTGGTGATTTAAAATATTAATATGGACCTTAAGGTTGTTTCAGCATTCAACATGACATAATAAATAAATAAAAAATAAAATATTGAGCAGTCCTACATATATATATATAAATATATATATATAAATAAATATATATATATATAAGTGCAGTGTGTAGTTTTCTCATTTGATATTGGTTCTGAAATTAATGACTGGGAGTACTGTATTTCTTTGATTATTCCTGGAAAAAATGAAGCCAGTTAGCAAGGCTCAACCAAAACAATATCTGTGAAACACGTTGCTCATCTGGAACAGTGAATGCACTTTATTGCTTTCTGTTCCTGAAGTAATCCGCCCCCTTGCTTCGCATTCCTCATAGTTGCTAGCACGTAAATATTATTTGGTGCACCTTGCATGCGACGAGAAGGGCAGAAGAGAGCTGGAAACCAATAGTCGTTCTAGGCTGACTGAAAGAGTATATTAAAGCGAGCCGCAGCCAGTCCTCTAAGCAGTCAACTTGGCTGCCTCTTCCCCTGCCTCCAATCTATTTCTGAATTTAGATCTCTCTTTAAAATATCAATCCATACTGTAGCGGGGGCCATCAAGTCAGTCCATGCCCCGTATTTGATCAATATCACAGAAATGTAGACAGGAGCACATAGCATCTGTTAAGGGGATGTTGTCTGCATTGACAAGATGAAAAAGATTGACCTTTTTTTTGTAGAATGGTGAAGGAGTGGCAGTGATATGCAAATTGATGCAATAGAATTTTTGCAGGTTCTGTTAAGGTCCACTAGCCATTCAAGGGCCAGATTCTTTTTTTTTTTTTTTTTTTATAAGGAGCTGTTTTATTATTTACAGAAGCAGAAGAAAACCCCTGTACAGTACATATAAAACAAACAAACTAAGGTTTGCTAGCTTGCTGTCCCCTTCATAACAAGTCCACAATTAAAGGGGAGTTCCAAGACCTTAAGGAAAGATGAAAAATGAGAAATAATTGACATTCAGCCCAATCAATCCAGATCAAACAGTAGATACCGCCATCCAACGCAAAGTCCCTAGCAGTTCAGTTGATAATTATTTCATTCACCGTCTTCTATGAGTAAGCTACAATACAGACTGTAATAGTTTTTAAACACTGCATAATAAAGATTTTTAGATAGCAAGCAAAAATAAAATTTGTTTGTTAAAAATAAGAAGGTTCTTTTTTACCTGTGATATAAATATTTAGACATTTTGATGATTTTCAGTTCTTTGTAAATGGATTTTAGTTGGGTGAAAATGAGACAAGTAATTCATTTGACCCAGTTTGAGGGATATGTATATTTAGGTGTGAATTTTCAGAAAGTTATGCATGTAAAAATGAGTCTATATGTGCATAAGTAGCATCTGTTCATGTACATGCATAGACGGTAACTTTGATGCCAGCGCGTGGGTGCACATATACGCATGTATGCCAGTTTGTGCCAAAGGACGCTGCCATTTTATAACCTGTGCAGGCATGGTATAAAATAGGCTGGACGCACGCACAGGTGCGCACAATTTTCTAGAAACGTGTACGCAAATGCCACCTCTACCGCGGAAGTGGGGAATTGAATAAGGGATCCACGCCACCATTACTAGTTTTCCCAGTGTGTTCCCAGTTCACCCAGTTAAGAGATAGGACTTCCAACCCTCCCCCCCCCCAGGGTTATTAGCCTCCCTTTCCCACTGTTAGCCCAACCTTTAAAACTGCGCCTACTAGACTAGTTTTTGTTGTTTTATTACTTATTCACCATCCATAGCAGTAGTAAATGGCAGGGGATCCTGGCACGTGGTTGTGCGTGTAAATAGTTAGGCGCACATTTCATGTTGTTAAAGTCCCGGAACGCCCATGTCCCGGCCTTGTCCCGCCCTCGTCCCTCCCAGACTATGAACACGCGCCGCCCGTTTTTGGGGCTCTCTCATTTGTGCGCATGCCGGGGCTCTCTCATTTCTGCGCATGCCGGGAGATACGCGCGTGCACGGGCAGCTTTTAAAATCCGCCCAGTGCGCACTGGCTCCACACACTTGTGTATCTCCTGGTTTTGTGCACGCCGGGCTTTCGAAATTCACCTTCAGGGCCCCCCGAGTGCTATAAGGGTGACTTTTCCTTCTTTTGTCCCCGGGAGAGGAGTTCTCACTTTTCTTTTTCTCTGTGTTCCCTCGGAGAGGGGGTACGTGTCCTCACTGTGTGATGAGGCTGCAAAAAAAAAAAACCCTCTCTAGAGTCACTGGTTTAGTAGTGTCCCAAAATGAAAGTCTTCACTGTTGGAAACACTGGTGAGGTATGGCTCAATTAACTTAATCCTCATCACCAGAGACTTTCTTTTGTTGCAGTCTCTTTCCCTCTGTCTGTGCATGGGTCTCTTGTAACAGGGGAAGGGGAACGTCATCCACCCTCCAGGGCATGGAAACGTGAAGTTCCCAGGTGGATACTTCTGTGGGCGGGGAAAATACCCCTCCAGCTCTGGTAAAAAGGGTTAAACACAGACTCTGCACAGAGTCCAATTCTCTCTCTCTCCCCAGGGGCGGGGAATCCGTTTGGGTGTCCTCAATGATTTTAACTTGCTCTTATTCACAGTTAGCAGTTCTCTTTCTCTTCCTTGATCTTTGTCTCTTGTAGGTCTCAGCCGGGTGAGGTCCCTCCTGAAAACAGCAGCTCCAGCTGTTCCTCTGATGGGGTAGGAAAGAGGGGGCAGAAAAACGTCCTCCCAGGTCTTTCAATCAAAAATATTCCCCCCCCCCAAAATGATATTAACGCCGGAGTTTATCCTTGCAGCGGGTCACCACCTGCAAGGGGGCAGGGCCTCTTCACCTCTCCAAGGGTTTCCCCGCCCCCCCGTGCTCTGCGACTGGGAGAGGTCCAGGAGTCTCACAAGGCCCCTACCACAAAAAAAAAAAGTTTCAAAGTGCCGAAACGTAACTCAGAACAACCGTTTACCACTTATGGAGTGGGTTATAGAAGTGGAGTCCTTCGACCAAACTCAAGAGGTCCCAAGCAGGAAGGAGCCCAGGCTTCCCAGGAAGCCAAAAATCCAACTCAGGAAAAACTCTCCAACCTTCCTTCAAAACAGCAAACTAAATTGCTTCCCCCCCCCCCACCCCCCGAGCTCTCTGCCGAAAGCTGCTCTTAAACCTCACGGAAAGGGACGGCCACTCTAGCGCCCTCAAAGGGAAGGGCTGCCATGAATGGATAATCCCCTGATTATTCCTCACTAAATGTACGCTGAAATAGGTTTTCTTTCCCAGGGCTTACTGGTAACGTAAAAAGGGGGATGGTCCAGCATTCTGAGACAAAGCCAATATTTATGTGCAAAAGTTGCTATTTTAAAACACGGGCTTAAATTTTCCAACTTATTCACGGAATTTTACACCTGATAATTATCCTGTCCAAGTGATTCTAAACATTTATTGTGTTCTATCAGCCGGGTGGGAGGGTCTGGGTTCAAAGTGAACAGATCAGGCCGAAGAACCAGGCGGGTCTTAATGACCTGGAGAAAGACTGGGTGAGCTGGTGAGGTAGAACTGGTCATTTCAATTGCGAAGGCACGTTTTAAAATCCACTGACTTATGCACGTAAATTCCGGTTTAAACCAGCGAGTCCTACGTTATCTTCTCACATAAAATATGCAAGGTGAATTTTAAAAGCCGACACGCTCCAAAACCTGGAAATCCATGAATATGTCGGGCCGGCGCGTACTGAGAAGATTTGAAAAAGGCTCCCGTGTACACATATATCTCCCGCTATGCGCACAAATAAAGTTCAGAAAAAGGGGTGAGGCATGGGCATTCCTGTATTTCAGATTCAATGTTGCGCACAAATACTTATGCGCACAGGTTCCCACCGAGGACCCTTACCACGTAACTTTACTTCTGCTATGGAGGACGTGTAAGTAATAAAATAATGCGAATTGGATAGATTGTTGGGGTTTTAAGGGTTGGAGCTAACAGGGGAGAAGGGAGGCTAATAATTTAGGAGGAAGTCCTATCCCTTACCTGGGCAAACTGGGAGCGAACTGGGAAAATTGACAAATGCATTAGTGCGCAAGTCTATTACATGGTAGAAGTGGCATTTGCGGGCATAGGTGCGCGTCTATTTAAAATCATGCGCACATGGGTGCGGGGTCAGACTACTTTTGACATGCGCGCAGATACACACGTATGTTATAAAATGGCAGCGTCCCAGGGTGCGGGCGGACGAACGTGTGCACATGTGCACCTGCGCACCTGTTTAAAAGTTAACCATCTACGTGCGGATATTTTTTAAATTGGTAGGAAAAATATGCGCATTCAATGCATTGAAGTACTTGTTTTCAAGGCACACATATGCATGTATACTGCATTGTAAAGATACACAAATGTTATCATATGCATGTGTCTGATACATGCGTGTTACAAAATACTATCATAAATCTGCATGCGGCCATATATGCATGTATATGCTACTCCACATAGTTGTTTGAAAGATATTGTCCCTGAATGCAAAAGACATAATTACCAATGTGAAGGGGTTTTTTTTAATCCTCTTTTAGAAACTACAGTGATAAAGACAACAGAAGAGGCAAAATGGAGACCACCCAAGCATGTTTCTAGTTCTGAGATGTCCCCCTTCCTCTGGATGGAGCCCCAGTAGCAAGCTTCCTCCTGTACATTTCCTGGAGCCTCCGTCAACTAGTACTGCATCAGGAGCTTGGAGTAAAGACGCTATTGGAGAGGAAGTCAGCCTCACTGCCTCCCCACTGTCTCCAGAATAGAGAGGTCCAAAAACAAAAGAGATACATTGTACCCCTATTCACAACAATATTCATATACTATAGGGGTTACACATCAACATCAAATATTCAACTAGTTCACATCCTCACATAGTATTGTACTGATATTCACATGACAATGAGAATGAGAATGTCAGTATAATACTACGTGTAGGATGTGAACTAGTTGAATATTTGATGTAATGTTTGTTAATAAGTACATGTAACCCCTATAGAATGTCCAGAATAGAGAGGCCACTCCTGGGTTGAAACAGGCAGGCCTGGATTTGTCAACAGGTACACTAGGCCTGAGCCTAGTGTAACAGAAATCTAGGGGGGGCAGCAGGCCAGCTGAAGACTTCCTGCTTTTCAGCTGTGCTGAAACTCATTTAACAGAGACCGGCCCTCTATTTGCTGAACCAGCGCCCTCCTCTCCAGGCCGCATGGAAGGAGCAGGAGAGCCTGCAGCAGACAGAGCAAATGGGGATCACTTTGGGCCTGAGTAGACATCACTGGAGGGTGGCAAGATAGGTTGTGGGATGAAAGTGGGTTTGGCTGGGGGGCGTATGTCTGTATGTGTGTATGTGTGTGTGTGTGTGTGTGTGTGTGTGTGTGTGTGTGTGTGAGAGAGAGAGAGAGGGGAACAAGAGCAGGGTGCAGTTTTCATCAGTGTGAGACTGAAGGGATTGGTGCCAGGTGTGTGTGTGCCATAGAGAGAGGGATGCAAGGAGGAGCTGGACCAGAACATGGTAGAGACCCCTCCCTCCTCTCCTCCCCACTCACTGCAATTTAAATCCTCCTTCCCTTGATCTTGGATTCTATCCCCCAGATCCTGGAACTTCCTTTCCTTCCTATCTCTCGCTTCTCCCCACATCCTGGAACTCACTCCCCAACCCTGCCTATTTCTTCCTCCTTTTCCTCGATCCAAGAACCTCTCTCTCGTCTCATCTCCATCCTAGTTTCCTAATCTTCCCCATCTCCCATCCTCCTCATCCCTAGTCCTCTTTCCTTATCACACTCCTCCCCTTCTCTTCACCCCATTCCTGATCCACCTCCCTATCCCTCCCTGTAATGATACTTGAGATCACTTTTCTTCACCCAATTAAAATAAATGTGTACATACTATTAATTAAAGTGTAAAACAATTTTTATAATGTAATATAAAAGATAGAAATGTTTGCCATTTTGCTTCAGAAGTTTTTATTTTTTGCCACCAGATCTACCCCTTAGCTGCCACAGGAAACTAGGTAATCGTGCCTTAGAGCTTCTGGTGCCTGTTATCCAACCCCAGGAGGTGGGAGAAGGGAAGGGGAGGGTGGTAGCAGGGGATGAGAGCACCAACAGTGCATAGGGGGTGCCAAAATCCTAAATCTGTCATTGGAGCCAGGTCAATCAGAAACCCATAGACTAATATTCTTGTCCAGAGTAGGCTGGCAGGTTTGCAAGAAGTCATTTGAATTGTGGGGCTCAATCTACCCTTATATTGAAGCTAAGTTGGGTGGATGAGTCGGATGAAGTAATTAGAAGACTGAGGGAAGAGCCAACTTACAGTTCTCTGCCTGTTGACAACCTTTGGTTCCAACAAGTTTTGGATCAAATGTTGGGAGCTTATTTGATCCATAAGAAACCATTTTGAGGTCTATATAAGTGAAGGAGTCCAGAAAAGAACGGCCTTGGTGTCCAGGATCCTGCCCGACAGGATCACAGTAAAAAAAAATAAAATTAAAACAACAGATCCTGCCATTTACAGCACACATTAAAGCCTGCGAGGCTTGAACTGCAATGCAAGTTATTTTTTCAAGTTTATTCCATTCCAAAATTTTGAAGAAAGAAGCAAAGGATAAAGATACACTTCTCTGTTCTTTTTCCTTGTGTGGGATTTTATTTTCCTCTTCCAAGTTCCAGGGACATTCCTGGTGATTATAAGCACTGCTCCAGGTCTATGCTCCCAGAGGGTCCTAAGGAGTGAAGAAAAGAGGAAAATGGAAAGGTTTCAGCTGCTGTTAAATAAAGAAGCTGTGGAGAAGTAATTTTGTTCAGGGGTCATTGTAAAAGACCTGTGTGGAGGCTACCCACATAAGTAGCCTTTGAGAGGGCCAAATGAATTTTCGTAAAGCTGGGGCTATGATGTGCCTACTACCACTGCTGAGCAGAAAAGAACGCACGTACAAAGAGGGCATTGCAAGGGGCGGTCCATGGCATGGTGGAAAAAACACAGGCACACTCGCGTACTTTAGAAATGAAGCACATGCAGAACTCACTAAACTTGGGCAGGCACTTTTACGCCTGCTATTTGTCATGATAATGAAATCTGACTTCTCTATTGTCATCAGTTTTGGGGGCAGTAGGTCTGGGTTAAGTGGTGGAGGGGTGTGGAGGAGAACTGGTGGAGGTCCTAGTGCAATGATGGAGGGCTGGGTGAACTGGTGGAGGCCTCAACAATCTATCGCCTGGAAGAAGTACGTGCACGAGTGAGTATTTTCATAAGCAATGTGTACGCGCTGGGTACAGCATCCGACTCCACAAAATATTTGCCTTTGAGAATAAACTGAGGGTTTATGTGTGCACATGTTGCAATTATTGTGCATATTAATTAGATATATGTACTTTTATAAAATATGCATACAAACCATACAGAATCATTTGTATACACTTAAAGGTGAATTAAAAAAAATATTGCATGCATAAAAATCAGCAGATATGCAAGTAAGCAGCCTCTTCTCGTGTAATCCATATTTTATAAAATAATGGGGTGTCCCAGGATGGGGCCCAAAACGTACGCACCCAAGTTGCTATTTTAAAAGATATTTATGCACGTACATTTCCAAGTTGCGTGTTTTTACACTTAATTATCTGGTGTAAGTGATATTACACGCGTTTATTATGCAGTACTGTCTGGGTGGAAGGTCTGGGTAAATCTGGGCAGTTCAGGCTGAAGAACCAGGAGGCCCCGATGACCTGGAGAAGGACTGGGTAAACTGGTGGACTAATTGGTAACTGGTTTAATTTCATTTGCGCGTGCATGTTTTAAAACTGGCCGACTTACGCACATAAATCGAAACTTACAAGAGTAAGTCCTATTTTACCTTCACGTCCAAAATGTGTGTGTGCATATCTTTTAAATTAGGAAAAGTACACACATTCAACGCATTGATATACGTGGTTTCAATGTATTGCATATATTTGCACGTAAACCTACATATACACTTACGGCCGAATTTTAAATTGCACGCGCATGTAAATATTGCCACTTACGTGCGTGGCCGGGCCCTGCGCACACCACGTGCTTTTTCAAAAGCGTCCGGCCACGCGCGTAAGTGACGATACACACACACACACTTGCCGGGCCCTGAAGAAGGGCCAGGCCGGGGCACGGCGGGACGGAAGCCGGCCGGGACAGTGGCCATTAATAGCCACTGTCCCGGGGAAGCGCGCACCAGCAATCGGCCGGCGCATGCAAACTACTTCTGCTCTAGGGGAGCAGTAAGTAGAGAAACGAAAAAAATGTAAGTTAAGGAGGTGGGGAGGAGAGGGGAAAGAAATGGAAGTCCAGAGAAGAAAGCTATAGAAATATGACGTTATACAGTAGTCATGAATCTGCTGCTGAATGTTTGGGATAATAATAGGCATCAGACTATATCTGGAATATTGTAAGGTACCTTATGGTAATGTGTTTCACATTTTTCATATTCGCCTCTATATGTGTGCAAATATTGCAGCTTTATAATATTGTAGACCTTTTCTACTTTCACAGTTGATTCCAATCTGTGAACCTCCTCTTGGTAGATGTGAGCCAAGGAGTGAGGTGTAAATGTCAGTGGACCTTAACCTCTACCATATGTTACCTCTACTGCAAATGAGCAATCATTTCCTTACCCCCATGCTTTTTTTAGTAGTTACTTCTAGTGCATAAAAGGGTTAGACTCACACTGGGAAGGATTTTGTAGGAGTGCTTCTGCCTTGTAGCCAGAGAGGCAGGCCCCTGGGGTTTGGTTTATATGCCGGGACTGAAGACCACTTTTTACTGCAGGACCAGTTTGGATTTCAGACCTGAGAAGTAATATAGGGCCATCAGCAAAGACAACGCTGCTTGCTGGGGAACTCATTCTCTCCATCACGCTGAAGTAGCACCTCCATGATGACCTGGGCAGCTCTTTTGTCCTGATACTGACTTCCGAAGAACTGATAGGAATTTCATGCTGCTACTACTGAATACTTGTTTTGAGAAGTGAGATGCTGAGCCATTCTTTTTGGCATTTGATGTCCCTTAATAAAAGTTACCAGCCAAAGCTATGCCATTTTGCTGTTCAACAAAGTGGCACCAACGGCAGGAGCAACAAGGACTCACTTCCTATCCCTAGCAGAGGTTAACCAATTTAAGGTGCATAGTGAGTCTATAGGCCTGCAGGAGACTGTGGGGGATGGCACAGAATCGGGGGGATGAAAGTCCAGGAGGCTTTTCAAAATGGTGGCTGGATTTTGTTTTTTAATGGCAGTGGCACAAAAATGAAAGAAAAACAAATGAAAACGAATGACATTCTGCACTTATGTGTACTACTGAAAATTACCCTCTTACCAAGAGATTGTTGTATGGGGAAAAAATTGGAAAAAGCTATTTAAAAAAAAGACAAGTATAAAATATAAAGATAGTGTTCCAGTCTCCTTTACTGTTTAATTTTCTCCACTTCTTGTTATTTTTTTAGTACTTTTCACCCAATACAGAAAAATGGCAGCTATGATCTCATTTTAACACTGCTTTGCAGGAAAAGTTTCCAGGAGAGACCTGAATCTGTTCAGTACCTTCTTCCATATTAATAATTTTGGAAGCTTTTTCCTAGGTTCTGTGATTTACAAAGGGTGAGTGATAGGCGCTCTCTGGTCCAGAGAACTGCAAGTGATAACTGGGAGAACTGGGAAACAACTAGAGGTGTTTATCCTAGCTGCAGTAGTTGGTGTTTCTAATGCACGGAGTATGTTCTGCGTGTGGAAAAGGCGGCCTGCAGACGGTGACGTTACTGGCAATATGCTCATTAGAATGGGTTTTGGGCATGGATTTGTGTTGTGGTAAGGATGCATGATCGTTTGAACTTTAGATGCTTTAATTCTTACCTTTCCAACATAGATACAGCAGAGGTGTTGTATGATAGAAAGAACACCTGTAGGGTGTTATGCATTCCCTGGCAATGGTCAGGAAGGAGAATGGGTATATATCCACATGAAATGCACTGAAGGAATTTCTGTCAATTCTTTCCAGCAAGGAGATATGACCTGAAATGAAAATAAGAAATATCCGATTGATTTTATTCTAGGTTTGTAACATTTATGATCATATCCATGACACATGCTCTTGTTTGTTTCTGATTCAGCATAAAAGAAGGAATTACGTGGAAATGCGTGATGCGTGATCTAAAGTACTGTGAATATTTCCTGGTTATTAACATACCAAGATGGAATAATGCATGTGAAAGTTATTGTTTCTTTTTTTTCAGTATGAACAGAGGAAACTAACAGCATTTATATGTTTATATATTCTTTTACTAGCAGGGAAAAAACAAATCTGCTTCAGTGGGGTTTTGCTTAAAATGGTTCACTCACAGCCTGCAAAAGAGAAGCCTTATGTGTATTTTCATGTAATTTTGATGTCAAAACTAATTGAAGTGGTACAGCAAGTGCAGTGGTATTGCATGCTGAAAACGGTGCTCTGAGTAGGCATTTCTACACGAGCTGCAATTTAGTTAGTGCTTCTGCAATGGGCAGCTATTTTTCTGGTGGCAAACTCATTGTATGTGTCTTGTTTTTGTATTTCATACGTTCTCTGTTTGAAGGTATTTTAATCATAATATCTCTGGTTTTATTGAATTATGCATGTTTAAATTTGTTCATTGCCTTGGGCCTAGTGCATCGACAATTAAGACATTTTTAATAAACATAAACACTACTGGCAAACTTTACTCCTGATGCACACCTTTTTTTTTCCACAAAAAATGTGCATGCAACAATGTGCACGTTGATCAGCACTCTCCCCTGCAAATGTAATGGTAATAAAAGCATTAGCTATTACCACCTTACCCCACCCCCAATGCAGAGAGATGCGCTGGCTCAACTTCTATATTCTTTGCACTGGAACGTTCTAGCCAGAGGTGGAGTAAAATTTACAGGGTTAATATGAATCTAAGAGTAGAAGCTCGAGTTTTGGTGTTGGGATTTATGTGCAGAAAATATGATTTGTGTGCATAAACAATCATGTTTTTAATGTGGACTAAGCTCTTTATTTTAGAAACCTTTTTGGGCTAGTGTGCTTTTTTTTAAAAAATTCTTGCTGCATTAGCATATCATTAGCTTAGTGCATTGAGGGTAAAATATCACTTGGCATGGGCAATAAGAATCTGTGTGCTGAACTTCAGCCTGCAGTTTTAATGTTTAGTTTCTTATAGCAGCCCCTTAAAGAGAACATGTTTGGCCTGTTTAGGTGGTTGGAATGAACCATTTGCCAACACATCCCCCACGGAAGGTGCCACAATGGATCGTTCTATGAAAAGAATATATTGACCCCCAATTAGTGGGAGAGCTGGAGTTGGTTTTCAAAGAGGAAGGAGTTTTCGGTCCTCTCATACCTGCAGGGATACTAAGTTTGGATCTGCATGTTCACGTGTCCTGGGAGCAACCACTTGCTGAAGAAAAGGCTTATGACTTTTCCTTTGTCTTGTTTTTTTTTTTTTTGTGATTTTTGCAGATGCCATGAATCAAATAAAGTTGAGTTTCCCCACTGATTGGGAGGAGAGCTTAGACTATCACACCAGGATTTGTCTCCTGGAGAAAATCTTGTCTTTTGATTTTTTCCAATTGTTTTTAGTTCTCCAGAAAGGGTTCTAGGACCCTGCAGCAGTTTGTTTAGTTTAGTTTATTGTTCTTATTATACTGCCTTTTAGAGCAAATCAAAGCAGTTTACAATAAAAGCATTCCATTTCTCATCTTGATGATAGGAGAAAGAGTATCACTAACTTGCTCAGCTGGTACCCTTGTACCAATCCAGTGCCAGAGAGAGGAGGAAAAAGGGATTATTGACCATCCAGTACTAAACGCAAAGGAGAGGAAGAGTTGATGGCTTGATGTCAATCCAGTTCAGCTTCAAGGATGCCCTTAAGAGCATCAGGATCTCTATAGCCCATTTTATAAGGCATTCCTGCCAGCAAAGATATGGCATCCTAAGAGAGTGAAGAAACTGAGTTTTAAGTAAAGTTTAACCTGAGTTGGAACATCACCTACTGTTTACAGAGTTCAATATTCAAATGCTACTTAGCCAAATAAGTAGGATGTTTCTGGCTAGATGGCGGCTGCTGAATATTGACCAGCAGCTGCCACTTAGTTGGATATTACTTAGTCGGATTACATGTGGATGAGTAACATAATGGGACAGTGCTACTTAGCCGGATAAGTTATCCATTTAGATAGACCTGAACAACAGCAAGTCTAAATTTAGACAGATATGATGTAACCTTGGCGTCCGAATTAATCAGTCATTAAACATGCGAGCTCATATAAAAAATTTAACCCAAATATTGCATCATAAACTGCAACTCCTCCGGCATGTAAAACCATATCTTGAACCCAATGATTTTCATTTTCCGGTATGGTTTACTGTAATTTTTTGCTCATTGGCATTCCTAAATACATAATTCGACCACTGCAAATCATCCAAAATTCTGCTGCTCGATTACTAACCAACAAATTGAGCTTGAACATATCACACCTATATTAAAACAACTACACTGGTTACCCATATCATTCCAGATTCAGTATAAATTTGGCTTAATTGTTCATTCTTTAATTTTCAATCTGCGCTCTCCCTGGCCCAATGACATCATGAAGTTTTCCTCTCTAGCCAGGTCATTACGCTTGGCAAATCAATATCTCCTCAAATATTCCGTCATCCAAAATCGCACATCTGGACGAGACACGCGAAAGAGTACTCTCAGTGGCAGGGCCAATATTTTGGAACACACTTCCTAAAGAACTAAGAAATTGCAATGATTCCAAAACATTTAGAAAGACTCTTAAAACATATCATTTTAAAATTGCTTTTAATGAATGATAGTCGATCATATGTGTGATTTTTATTTTGAAGATTATAAATGGGTTTTCTTGTAATCCGCCCTGAATGTAAGAAGGGCGGAACAGAAAAGTTTTAAAAATAAAAATAAATAAATACATAACTAAAATAGCACTAAATACGGGGATATTCAGCTTCATAGCCGTGCTGCTGAATATCCCGTCTAAGTTATCCGGATAAGATTAGCCAGCTAACTTAGATATCGACTTTATTTTGAATATTGACCCAGGGTGTTTTGAGAGATTGAGTGAAAGCCCTAGTAGGCCTAGGATCCTGAAGCTTTCCTTCCCCTCTGTTTGGAATAAACTCTGGGGCTGTAGTGAGTTGTGCCCATCTTTAGCAGTCCCTAGCATGGCACAGCATAGATGCACAGACGTGCACCCACCCTTGGACAGGCGTTAACTTTATGTGTGTGCCTTTAGATGCAATGCTTTGACAAATTGAAAATATATGCCCGTAAAGCCTTAACCCGCCCCAGAATGCCCCCTTACTGTGTGCACAACTCAATGCTCAAAATAATGATTTGCATGCGATTTTTATGCACAGAGGCCCCACAATGATGTTCAAACAGAGACTTCAGCACAGAAGCAGGGCTTTTCTGCACCTAAATCCTTTTGAAGTTTGGTTGTTACGGTCACGGAGCTACAGTAAAAAATACAGCTTAAAAATGCCTTTTTAAAATAGATACTGTTTCCAAAATCACACCCTCCTACTCTGTTTACTGAGCCTCGTTCTCTGTTATTTACAAAACTAAAAATCCGCAGTAAATCCTCCTTTACAATATCATTTTAGGCTTCAAACAAAAATCTTTTTATGCATTTTCTTTCCCCCTTATACGTACGCAATGTGTGCAAAAGGAGAAAGTAAAAGGAAAATTTGTCCGGTTCATCAGGAAAAATTGGTCGCTACCTGCAGACCACAACTGGTTTGTCAGTTAATGGAGAGAGGGAAAGCCAGGGTCAGTTAATGTTCCAGCTGTCCAGTCATTAACTGCAGTAAAGCCTGATTTCAGGGAGGTTATTACCGGTATAAAATATCCTCAAAAGATTATAACACCAATAGTGCACACACAAAATAAACGTATTAGTGGTTCTAGTGTGACTGAATGGCTACATTTGAAAAATTGGTCATTCCCTAGCGGTTCATAACGATTTTCTACCAGTCAAAAAAAAAAAAAAAGTTGTGCTCTGCTAGGTTTATAGTAGAAGGCAATAAAAAACATTGGTCAGGTTAAATTGTCAGTGTGTTATGGCATTAACCATTCTTTGACTGTGTTTAAGTGCTGCCGTGACTCCTTATGGAAAATAAACACTTAATTTAGAGTTTCAGAATGTTTGGCATTTAGAAACAATTCATAAAATAAAAAAAATAAAATAAAAATGCTTCCCTCCTCTAAAGCATGCGGCAGCAGTTTTAAAAATCCTTCCATTGGGTTTTGTTCCCAAGTATTTAGCTCACAGGGTTGTGAGAACTCACAGTTTGCAACCCTGTTTAGGGGAAACCGTCGGTGGGGAATTATTTTGTGTAGCTGATTTACGTGACAACACAACATGTCATCCATGGTACGCCCAGTTGTGTCTCTTGATTGTCTGACTAGACGCAGCAGAGTTCAATTAATGCTATATTTCTATTTCAAGAGTTATTGTCAGTAATACACAGTGGGGCGGATTTTAAATGCCCTGCGCGTGTAAATCCGGCCGGATTTATGCGCGCAGGGCCCTCACGCGCCGGCGCGCCTATTTTGCATAGGCCGCCGGCGAGCGCAGAGCCCCGGGACGTGTGTAACTCCCGGGGCTTCGTAAAAGGGGCGGGGAGGGGCGTGTCGGGGGCTTGATGCAACGTTTCGGGGGCGGGCCCAGGGGCGTGGCGCCAGCCCGGGGACGTGGTCGAGGCCTCCAGACCAGCCCCTGGGTTGGGTGATGGCGCGCCAGCAGCCCGCTGGCGCGCGCAGATTTACATCTGCTTTTAGCAGGCGTAAATCTGCCAACAAAGGTAAGGGGGGTTTTAGATAGGGCCGGGGGGGGGGGTGGGTTAGGTAGGGAAGGGGAGGGGAAGGTGGGGGGGAAGGCGAAGGAAAGTTCCCTCCGAGGCCGCTCCGAAATCGGAGCGGCCTCGGAGGGAACAGGCAGCGCGCGCTGGGCTCGGCGCGCACAGGTTGCACAAATGTGCACCCCCTTGTGCGCGCTGACCCCGGATTTTATAAGATACGCGCGGCTACGCGTGTATCTTATAAAATCCAGCATACTTTTGTTCGCGCACCAGGCGCGAACAAAAGTACGTGATCGTGCAAATTTTTAAAATCTACCCCAGTGTGTAGAAAAATATAGACAAAGCAAGCAACAACAACCTGAGGTTGTTTCATCTTTTAAGATTACTGAAAAACAAAGGCTAAATGCTGACTTTTGAATATTTTGGGTACTTATTCAGATAAACTATAGCCAGATATCTCATGATTTGGCTAAAATGTAGTTGGATAACTTAGAAGGCATTCTGCAGGCATTTCTGGGAGGAGTTTAGTAAGCTGGCTAATGGGGTCATTCTCTAATGCTATTGCATGCGAAAAGGGACGTTTTGTACGCGAAAAGGGATAGCTAGCTCGGGGAGGAGTCGGGGCGGAGTCGGCCCCGGAAGAGGAGGAGTCGGGGTGGCACCGGGGTCAACGCTATTGACACATCTCTGGCGGCAAAAGGTAAGATTCCTTATCGCCGCCAGTTTTGCGAACTTAGAAAATCCAGGCCTTAGTCTATAAGGTGTTGCTTGCCTTTGTCACTTTTTCTATCATCACAAAGCTTTTATTTTTAATATGACATTGCAGTTCCAACTATAACATGATGAGTTCAGGATCAGAATATTTAGGATTCAACATGGTGTAAGACATTTCAACCTTGTTATTGTAACGGATGTGAGCCTTTAGGCTGTGATGTGATTGACACCACCAGTACCTAGCAGGCAAACCTGCTAGGCCCACACTGACAGCTGGTGGACTCCATCACTCTGGGACTGGAGATGGAGCTTCACCTATACCAGCTCCATTCCCCGCAGGTTGAGCCCTTGGTTTCCACAGGTCAGCAGAGCTTAGGAAAAAATCCTGTAAGGAGCAGTTTGACGAAGTCAAGCTTCAGGCAGTGGTCAGGGCTGACAGTGAACAAGGATATCCAGATCCAGGCCTAGGTCGAGGAAGGCAGCAAGCAAACAGTATCCATGTCCAAGCAGTGGTCAGAGCAGGCGGAAATCCAAAGGAGTAGTCAGTATCCATAGTAGAGGTCAGAACCAGGAATCAGGCCAAGACGACATGACAAGGCAAAGCAAGATGGACACTGAGGACCAATACGAGGCAGGACAGACAGGGCAAGGCAACAGGGAGACGGGGCAAGGCAGGAAGAAGACAACGAGGTAAGGCAGACAGCAGGACAACAAGGCTAGGCAGAGCAACAAGGCAAGGTTGTGCAACAGGATAAAAAGTATAGGCAGAACAACAAGGCAAGGCACAGAAAGGCAGGAAGATTTGTTGCTGAGGTGCTGGGCTGGAGCACGGCTGGGGTTTAAATATCCAGCTGCACTGACATCGTTAGGGAAGTGCTGGCAGTATTTTCCCACTGCGGGGCCTAGAAATGCAGGATGAGTGTATACGCATCTGCCTAGGGGGAGGCAAGGTGCGACTGACCCAGCATATGATGGTGGCAACCCTGCCACAAAGAGATGTCAACAGCGTCCTCTGGTCTTGGCAGCACTTAGGGTAGGTGCGACTGGTCTTGAGGCCTTCCTGCGGCCAGCCGAAAAGTTATTTATAGGGAGAGAAAAAAAAGAATAGAACTAAACACTGCACTATTATCAAACTGATTTAATGTCAATATGTTTTCTAATATATAAGAACCTATAGTATCCAGCATTTAAAGGTAGATATACTGTGTATCTTAACATATAATAAATGGGTTTATTGCACTCATGATAATTGTTATCGCTGTTGCCTATGTAACTATGGTAATGAGCATGCAAATGAAGGCTAATGAGCTGATTAGGGAATCTGCCAATATGTACTAAACTGTGATACGTGATGTGATATTTATCACACAATATTTATCGCATGATATTTAAGTCAGGAAAAAAAAAACACAACAGCTGAAGGGGGCGTTAAATGCACATCACACAAGAGAGAACAGTCTACAGCTGAAAAAACTGCTTGTCTCACTAATGTGGATCCAGCCTCTTATTGTGTTCTGGCTGCATCTGCAGAGCCAAAGGGTGGAAAGAGAGAGAAAGAAGGGTGGGAACTCAGGAGCAGCAAGCAATACTGGAGGAGAAGCCTCCAAAGGCATCACTGCAGAGGCGGCCGCAGACATCTAGGATTTTTAGGACTTGGCCAACCCTCATACAGAGCCTATCAGCTAGTGAGTGTATTTTGGGGAAAATCATGGCTTGGTGTTAGAAAGTCAAGGCATGATGAATGTTTACCCAGCTTACAGGGTTGAGGAGGAATGCCTGTTCAATCTGGTGCTTCCTACTCCCCCTCACCCCTAAACTCCAAGAACAATTGGACAACATGCAATGGCCAACCCTGTTTCAAGGGCTTGGTGTCTTTTGTGTTCCTTGGTGTGGAAATGATCTGTGTAGACGTGTTAGAGGGCATAGAAGGGACTCCAATAGGAACAGAGCCATTAACTATATTCCCTGAGTCACTCATCGAGGAGGCAATATTGTTCCTTATTGTCTGCAAGTGGTCATACCTTTAAATGAGGTCAGCGTGTGCATAATTTGGTTCATGTATCGGATGGCAGTTTGCAGATGCTTTATTTATTGTTTTTACTATTGCCAGTACAGTTCATTTGTGCAGATTGCGTATTCTGGATGGGTTGAATGACAACTTACTGGTGGGGCTCTGGAGATAATGTTAGGGCCGAGGAAGCTTCCAGAAGAAATGGCGGGAGGAATAGGCATCAAGAGGGGTGCTCAATGAAGCTTCAGACTGGAGGTTGTTTCTCAGCTTCTTAGCCCATTGACCTCCATTTCCTCTAAGGAGCAGGCTGAAAACTTTCCTCCTTCAGCTCAGTCATTGAAGTGGACCCTGCCTCTCAGGGCCCAATTGCAGAGGCTGGAATGACAATCTGACTGGACCAAGCACTTGAATCTGTGGAAAGGCAAGAAAACGCAAGGAAGTGTTGATGCCCTGAACTATAAAAATGAAAGAAAACCTCATTACCCACCTCTGACAGAGCATTAAAAAACCCAAATAAAACATGGGCATCATATTTTCAACACTTATAGAGGGAGGTTGGGGGGTTTCCCCACAATAATTTACTATAATTTAATCTTTTTCCTGCATGATAAAGAGTTATATCCTGATGGATGTTCACATTAAGAAACAAAGTCAAGGCTCTGAATGTTTGGTATCACCTCCTTTAATTATGATTGCCCATGTTCTTGCTCCTTTTTATTTCCTTAAGCCACAGTTTTCTTAATACCCTTGATGCTCTGCCTGGAGGGGCTTATCAGTGGGGTGTCTTGATTCTGTCCTACTGCGGTGCTAAATATTGTTGGTTGAAGGTATAGAGAGGTTGTTTAGTTTGTATTTCTCCCATAAGCCTGGTGTCTGCATCTGATAGTATATATGTCTGTACTAACTGGAGATGTAAAAGAAGTGGAAGTTTAGAAACGTTTTCCTGAATATTGTAGCTCTGAGCTAAGTCCCTGCATTGTTTCCCAGAAACATGACAGCAGAAAAAGACTGTATGGCCTGTCTAATCTGCCCATCCCCTCCCAACTAATTTAGCTTTACAATTCCCATCACTCCCTCAAGGATCTCCTGTATTTATCCCATGCTTTCTTGAATTAGGATATCGTTTTTGTCTCCATCAACTCCACTGGGAGGCTGTTTCATGCATCTACTACCCTTTCTATAAAGAAATATTTCCTACGTTTACTCCTGTGTCTACTCCCTCTCAACTCTTCATGAGCCTCTCATTCTAGATCCTCTTTCTTCTAGGATATACATGTTTAGATCTTTCAGTCTATCCCCATATGCTTTAAAACAGAGACATCTGACCATTTTAGTAGCCACCCTCTGGACTGACTACAACCAGTTTATATCCTTTTATTTTATTTATATTATTTATTTATTTTAATTTTTTATATACCGGCATTCGCGATGGGAGTCGCATCATGTCGGTTTACAATTAACAGGGTGTGACAAGAGGAGAAAAACTTAGAACATTAACATGTGATATAAGAAGAAATAGCAGTTACAATAAAACAGGGACATAAAGTAACTTGGAAAGTAAGGAAAGCGATAGAAAATTAACAATGTGATAAAAAGAGTAACAAGGTAATATACCGTATATAATAAATTTATATAATATAATAAAATATAATATATAATATATAACATACCGTATATATAATATACCGTATATAATATACCGTATATAATAAAAGCAACATAAAAAACCTGCTCATTTAATGAGAAATAACATTATGGAGTTGTTAGAGTTTATGTTTACCCTGAGGGGAGGTCTTAGTTGATTTGGTTGAGAGAAAGTTCAATTTGTGTCTGGAAAGGCTTTCATAAATAACCAGGTTTTTGAAGATGTGGTCTTTTTGCCTATGTTAGCTGTGGGGTAGATTTTTGAAAAAAGCGCGTTCGTGTACTTTTGTTTGCGCACCAGGCGCAAACAAAAGTACGCTGGATTTTATAAGATACGCGCGTAGCCGCGCGTATCTTCTAAAATCCTGGATTGGCGCGCGCAAGGCTGCCGGTTTTGGGCAGCCGGCGCGCGCCGAGCCGCACAGCCTGTCTCCGTTCCCTCCGAGGCCGCTCCGAAATCGAAGCGGCCTCGGAGGGAACTCTCTTTCACCCTCCCCTCACCTTCCCCTCCCTTCCTCTACCTAATCCACCCCCCCGGTCCTATCTAAACCCCCCCCTTACCTTTGTCCATAGATTTATGCCTGCGAGAAGCAGACGTAAATCTACACGCGCCAGCGGACTGCTGGCGTGCCGTGCTCCGACCCGGGGGCTGGTCCGAAGGCCTGGACCACGCCCCCGGGCAGGCGCCGCACCCCGCCCCCGAAACGCCACGTCATCGGGTCCCGCCCCCCCGACACGCCCCCGACATGCCCCCTTCCAAAAACCCCGGGACCTACGCGCATCCTGGGGTTATGCGCGCGCCGGCGGCCTATGGAAAATAGGCGTGCCGGCGCGCAAGGCCCTGCTCGTGTAAATCCGGGCAGATTTACGCGAGCAGGGCTTTTAAAATCCGCCCGTGTGTGTTTTTGTTCTGTGTGAAAGCCTATGTTTCTGATGGCCCCCTTGTTGGTGTTAGGTAGAAGCACCCTATTCTGATGATTTTGCGGTGTGTAGATTGAGTGAGTTTCTCACTTGTTCTGTCTGAAGCCAGGGCTGCTGCTATATCTCAGTTGCCCAAGAAGCATTTGACCAATTCATGTAACAATTTATTTTATTTATTTGTTCTAACATTTCTTATAACCCGCATATTCCATTGGATGTTCATAGTGGCTTACAAAAAATACATACACAGTAAAAACAAAAATATTTACATCAGATTAAAACAAAATAAGCAAAACCTTCAAAGAATAGGCAAAGAACAAGTCAAAAGGACCCAGGATTAATTCACATGTCTATTAAAAAAGATACGTTTTTAAGGCTGGTTCTTGTGAATGATGCCATGCATAACACATCAGGTAAACTGTTCCACTGTCGAGGACCAACAACAGAAAAGGCCTAGCAACTTTAACAGTTGGTATCTCTAGTAAGTTTATATCTACTGATCAAAGCTGTCAATATGGTTCATATAATTGAACTGTAGAGGCAATCCATGCAGAAGACTCAATATTGACTAATATGTAAATTAAATTAAGAATCTTGTATTTGAATCTCCAGGCAATGGATAACCAATGGAGCTTTATAAGAATGGTAGTAATGTGATCTCTTGCCTTAGTTCCTGAAAGAATTATTGCCGCAGTGTTTGGATGATTTGTAAAGGTTTTGTAGCAGAACATGGAAGCCAAATATAAAGGGAGTTGCAATAATCCAATGAATTAATTATCAATGCATGCAAAGATTGAAAGTCATTAATTTCTATCAAAGGCTTTACATTTTTTAACAGGTGCAACTTATTAATAAAAATGCCCTAATTATTAGCATTAGCAATGTGGTCAGTCATTGATAAGCGTACAATCAGTTATTACTCTAAGATTCTTTGCGACTAGTTTTATAGGGATTTTTTTGATTTTGAAGTGTAATAGAAATAAGATGAAGACATGATGGAGATTTTTATTGAGAGAATGACCACTTTGGTCTGGGAAAGATTTAATGGAAGTTTGTGATGTGATAACCATTGTTTGATAATGTTAATGCATAAGATAACAGTGTCGAGTATTTTTCCGAGAATGAGAGTACAGTACCAAAAACTGTATATCATCGCTATATATATATAAAATCGTAATATGTGCCAATATGTGCCAATAATTATATTTTCATTTCACTTGCCCACCATTCTGAGGCAATTCTTCCCCAATATAATGGAAATATAGTGTAATAATACACCACTACCTTTTTGTCCCATAAAAGATAATTCCATAAAAGTAGAATGCACATGGAATTTGGGTCAGACATAGGACTGTATAGCATACATTTATTTCCTGAGGGAAAAATGCAGGAAAAAAGAAGGCAGAAAATCGACATAGTTGAATGAACTTTTCCATGGGCATTTTGAGCAAGATGCCACTGAAAGATCATATTTGCTCTAGAGTGTGGTACGTTATATACACTACCCTCTCACTATGCTGGAAGAGGCAAACGAGATCCATTTCATGGAAATGGCCAGTTCCTAACCTTTTGCTATGAATTTTTTTTTTTAATGTGTTAACCAACCTGTCCATTTATTCTTTATTGCTGCCTGCTGTGTAATTAAATACATCATTCTGTTTTCAAACAATGCATTACCATATACATTGTTTCATATCTTCTTCATGCATTTTGCAAGTGTAAAAAAAAATTACAGATATGACATATAATTCTTATTTACATTTGCTTAGCCACGTTAATGTTGTGCTTGAAAAAACACAAAGACAAATCAATATAATGTATTTCAATATCATGGTTTAATGCAATTTAATTTTAGAATATGAAACTCATAAACATAATAGTTTTGGGGAGGGGAAGAACTGAAGAAGTGATGTAAAATTAAAATCTAGAAGGATTGGTCTGTATTCTTTTAGTCTAGGGATACTTGTAACGTGCACATGGTTAGTGATGTAACCTGAATGATTTGGGACCCATTGGGTGCTTGCTCTTACATAAATTACTAAATCAAACATTGTTTTCTTAGATGTGCTGTTTATTCATATATTTCAACACTTGTTTAAAATAGAATTATATATGAAGTGTCTATCTTTTCTATTGTTTAAGATGCACATTTTGAAAGGATTTGATTATATGATTTCACCTTTATACAATGATCACAATATTGATGGACGAATATCCAAAGGAATGAGAAATGGAAATGACAACTGAATACTAACATTGGGAGTTGATTCACCCAATTTGAGGCTAGGAGAAGGCCACTGAAAATAACTATTCAGGAAGGCTGGCAATCATAAAGAACAGACTTTGCAAAGTTGGAGCAGAGGCTGCATGAGAGGCCAAATAGCAGCAAATATTGAGTTTTTAATGAAGCATTTGAAGCCAGTCAGGCTCCAAGTCACAGAATGTATTATCAGCCTTATTACAAATAAGCATGAGCATAATTATTCTTTTATTGGACAGGCAAAGCCATTTGGCTGATGTTGGTGCCCTAGTAGGGATGTGGATTTGTTCAAAACAAATGGGTAAAATGCAACAAATGAGTCCATTTTCATTTCATTCGTGGACTCCTGAAACAAATGAAGGGGTCCCATAAATTTGAATAAAATTTTTTGTTTCGTTTGTTAACCATTCAAGTCTATTGCACACTAAGGTCTATGTCTGTGCAGTAATGACCACAAACAACTGGTAACTATAGCAATCAATGCTTACCTGAGTGACATCATAGCCTCCTGGGAGTCAAGGTAGGACAAGTTGGCAAGGAGACCAGATGGAGGACAAATCACATTGAAGCATCTTTTTAAATAGCCTATAGTTGCCATCTGGATCAAGTTACAATGACTTCCTCCTACTGAGAACCTCTCTATTAGTTGGAAGAGAAGGATCTATTTTTTGAGGAGCTTGTTTAAAAAGCAAAGTTATTATTATAGACCAGTGAGCCTGACTTCAGTGCCAGGAAAAATAGTGGAAACTATTCTCAAGATCAAAATCGTAGAGCATATAGAAAGACATGGTTTAATGGAACACAGTCAACATGGATTTACCCAAGGGAAGTCTTGCCTAACAAATCTGCTTCATTTTTTTCAAGGGGTTAATAAACATGTGGATAAAGGTGAACCGGTAGATGTAGTATATTTGGATTTTCAGAAGGCGTTTGACAAAGTCCCTCATGACAGGCTTCTATGAAAACTAAAAAGTCATGGGATAGGAGGCGATGTCCTTTTGTGGATTACAAACTGGTTAAAAGACAGGAAACAGAGAGTAGGATTAAATGGTCAATTTTCTCAGTGGAAAAGGGTAAACAGTGGAGTGCCTCAGGGATCTGTACTTGGACCGGTGCTTTTCAATATATATATAAATGATCTGGAAAGGAATATGACGAGTGAGGTTATCAAATTTGCAGATGATACAAAATTATTCAGAGTAGTTAAATCACAAGCAGACTGTGATACATTACAGGAGGACCTTGCAAGACTGGAAGATTGGGCATCCAAATGGCAGATGAAATTTAATGTGGACAAGTGCAAGGTGTTGCATATAGGGAAAAATAACACTTGCTGTAGTTACACGATGTTAGGTTCCATATTAGGAGCTACCACCCAGGAAAAAGATCTAGGCATCATAGTGGATAATACTTTAAAATTGTTGGCTCAGTGTGCTGCAGCAGTCAAAAAAGCAAATAGGAATTATTAGGAAGGGAATGGTTAATGGAACGGAAAATGTCATAATGCCTCTGTTTCGCTCCATGGTGAGACCGCACCTTGAATACTGTGTACAATTCTGGTCGCCGCATCCCAAAAAAGATATAGTTGCGATGGAGAAGGTACAGAGAAGGGCAACCAAAATGATAAAGAGGATGGAACAGCTCCCCTATGAGGAAAGGCTGAAGAGGTTAGGGCTGTTCAGCTTGGAGAAGAGACGGCTGAGGGGGGATGTGATAGAGGTCTTTAAGATCATGAGAGGTCTTGAACGAGTAGATGTGACTTGGTTATTTACACTTTTGAATAATAGAAGGACTAGGGGGCATTCCATGAAGTTAGCAAGTAGCACATTTAAGATTAAACGGAGAAAATTATTTATCACTCAATGCACAATAAAGCTCTGGAATTTGTTGCCAGAGGAGGTGGTTAGTGCAGTTAGTTGGGTTCAAAAAAGGTTTGGATAAGTTCTTGGAGGAGAAGTCCATTAATGGCTATTAATCAATTATACTTAGGGAATAGCCACTGCTATTAATTGCATCAGTAGCATGGGTTCTTCTTAGTGTTTGGGTAATTGCCAGGATCTTGTGGCCTGGTTTTGGCCTCTGTTGGAAACGGGATGCTGGGCTTGATGGACCCTTGGTCTGACCCAGCATGGCAATTTCTTATGTTCTTATGTTCTGAGAATTCATAAAAAAGCTTTTAAAAAGTAGGCTTTGGAACTGGGAAAGGGCTGTTTCTGATCTTCTCTGCTGCGGTGGTCTCACTCACTGCGATAAAAAAGGAAAGGCAGTGACACTGCTAATTTTCTCTGCTCAGTGGGGGAGGATAGTAGTGGAGCAGCGATTGAAGCAGTGCTAGTGATTTTTTGTCTGTCTGTCTGAGTGTCTGACATACCACAATGCATTACAATGAAATTAGCAGATATATTGAAGTATATTGTATAATATATATAATATATATATATATATATATATATATATATATATATATATTCGATTCCACACCTCCTCCAGACCAGTAAGACAAGCCTATAAAAACAACCTACATACACTACCGATGAAGTCAGCATTAAGCAAAAGAGCCTTCTCTACAGCGGGCCCCAAAATCTGGAACTCTCTCCCACCAGAACTGAGAGCAGTGCAATGCTCATCTACATTTAAAAAAAGACTCAAGACTTGGTTGTTCAACCAAGCTTTCCCATAACAGCTTCCTGTGGAACATCTCGGCCAATGATTACCCACCTGAGAGCTATTTAGATCATCTATAGTACTCACTTAATCTATGGCAGTCGAAGACATAACCTAGTCTTATAATTAGCAACTGTTTATTTAACCTACATTAGGCACTGTATCTTTTACTTATACCTATATTAGGCAATGTATCTTTACTGGTTAACCCCATATTTACTTATCCAAGTTATATCGACCTGTTCTTTGTAAGACATTTACTTGTCAATGTTATTGTTCTGTTAAAATGTAAACCGAATTGATCAGTAATTCTGTTATTGGAAAGTCGGTATATAAAAATGCTAAATAAATAAATAAATATATAATATATATATATAAGTATAATGAAATTAGCAGATATATTGAAGTAATTGTATATTTGTTTAATTGTTCAATCTGTTTGATGTAATTTTCTGTTCCTTGTTCTGTGTAAACCGAAGTGGTATGCACAAGTGCATGAACTCCGGTATATAAAAGCCTTTAAATAAATAAATAAATAAAGTGAAGATGTGTCTTTCCAGGCTGCCAATCTTCTTGGTTCTGTTTACAGATTTTTGTGTGTGGAGTCACGAGTACACACACAGACATACACTCTATCTGTGAGTGTAAGTGTATATGTGTGTGTGAGACATATATTTTGCCCACACTGGAGTGGCACTGTGACTGGAGATACAGTATCAATAAATAAATTCCTTTGTGATATCAGACTCTCAGTAGGCACTTCAAATTCCATCATGCCAATGAAAGGAAAGGGTAGAGCAGGGAATAGCAGGGGAAGAGAATTTGCTGCAGAGTCAACTCAGTATAAAAGTAGCACTAGTGAGAAAAAAGACAGTCCTGCCCCTAAACTGAAAAAAGACTTTTTTTGAGCAGTCCTCTCCATCTTGTTTTGGATGATACTCATGTGCTGAATCCACATACACACAATTCTGTAAACAGAACCAAGAAGACTGGTTCAGGAAGAGCAGGCAGTGTAAGCAGAGAGCATGAGTGTTGCCCCTGGATATTTTCCTTCAACCTCAACTCCAGTTCCAGCATGAGCCCCCAAGGATGCAGAGAAGAAATTGTGCAAGATAATCTTGTTCTGGAGGCACTTTAAAATGAGGGATGACCCACATTTTGCTGTGTATTTACTGTAGTAAAGACATCAATAAAGGGAAGCTACTGGGATATCCGACAAATGCTGGAATGCAGCATCACATGCAGAATCAGCACTTGCTAGCATAGGCATTAGAGGAGGGTGGCAGTACTAGCCTGGGGATCCCTTCTGCCATTCAAAGTAAAAGCCAGATGTTAAAAAACTGATCCCACTGCCATTCTACCAGTCAGGTGGCAGGCCAGTAGCTACCTGCCATGCATCTGCAGTGAATGGCACAAGGCAGGGGGCTGCTGGCTTGCCACCAAACTGGTGGTATTCTGTATCATTGTCCTGTGGCAAAAGGCAGGCAGTATCAAAACTAGTAACTAGGTCCATTGAGGAAATAATTGCCCTGGATGACCAGCACCTGCAGATAATGGGGAACATGGGCTGTAAGTATCTGCTGCATGTGTTAGCTTCCAATTACAAAGTGCCTTGTAGGAATGCATTTAGTAGGCAGATTATCCCCACACTGTACAACTGCTGTTGGAAACAGGATGCTGGGCTTGATGGACCCTTGGTCTGACCCAGTATGGCATGTTCTTATGTTCTTAATGAAGGTGGCTAAGGCACCATTGATATCTGGACCACCGTAAATGCTACACATGCTTAACTCTTCGTGATGGCATACTGGAGTGATCTGGCCAAGGTAAGGGCAGGCAGGAGCTCTAGAATGGACCAAGTATCAGGGTGAAGGTGGGCTGTGCTGTATGCCCAGGTAATGGATAGCCCTCATACCTCATGCAATATTTTATTAGCCCATAAGATAGATGCTGAATGGTTGGCAGCTAGACTGGAGAGGCAGGAATCTTCAGGAAGATTTCTTTGTGAGAATTGAAAAATATGATAAGATCACTAGATTATGGGAACTTTTGGGGTATATGTTGCTTTGCAGATTTGCTTGAACTGGCAGTGAGGGATGCCCTTGCACTGGGGCCCGAGGACCATGGAATCTATTCCTGAAGGACCTGATAGAGTGGCGCAGGAAAATAGTGGGATATTGAAGCATAAAGTGGAGGGTGGGGACAGCTTTTCAGTGAGAAGCAGGAAGAATTCAGGATGCCTCATAAGTGTATGATTCAAGATGTTGGCACCCATTGGAATTCCACCTACCTGATGATGCATTAGTTAGTGGAGCAGCAAATGCCACTTCATGATCTGTCTCTGGAAACAGAAATAGGAGTGGAATTCCCCAAGGCATCATGACTGGGTAGTGATGAAGTAGCTGATATAAATCCTGAAGCCCTTCAAGAATGCAATGGAAGTTCTGAGAGCCAGAAGCACCACCCTGGGCAGGGTCATTCCCATAGTAAATATTCTGGATGAAAAGTTAGATAGCTTTCATGAGCAAGAGAAAATGGAAGCAGAGATGCTGCAGTTTCTGGACTCTTTGCAAATGCAGGTGCAAGTGAAACTGAAATCTCTCACACAAAAGAACACATGTATGCTTGCCATATTTTGTGATCCATGAGTAAAATGGAATCTTGCTCTCCAGTTCGAGCTTCTCGTATACATGAAGGAGTTGCTAGCAGGTAGAGTATATGACTAGGAGCAGCACAGTGGGGATATAGTGCAGGAAAATGTAGTACAAGTAGGAGCAGCACCCTATCAGCTATCACTACCCACTGTTTTCCTGTGCCACTCTATCAGGTCCTTCAGGAATAGATTCCATGGTCCTTGGGCCCCAGTGCAAGGGATTCCCTCACTGCCAGTTCAAGCAAATCTGCAAAGCAACACAGAACCAGCTTTCCTGACACAGGCCATAGCTAAAGCAGCTGGCAAGAGAGACCTGCCCAGCAAAGGAGGCCCTAGCTGAAATTTCTGTGCAATATCATCTCACAAAGCCCATCAAGGACATGATCACAGATGTGCAGGCATATTGGGAACATAAGTCCGCAGTCTGACCAGACCTAGCCAAGATGGTTTAGCATTATCTTTCCTACCCACAAACCACCTTGCCCAGTGTCATCATGAGCCCTCATCATTCCAAGCCAGTGCAAAACTTGATTGAAAAGTTGGTGTTTTTGAAAATCAATCTGCCTGTGCTAGACTTTCTAGAATTTCCATGCGAGTGGCAATATGACTGAAAGCATTTTGGGAATCTTGCTGCCTCTCTGCCTAGTTGCCATGCCCCTGACATATCACCTTGGGTATCTTGCTCCCACTGGGGCGGATTTTAAAAGCCCTGCTCGCGTAAATCCACCCGGATTTACGGGAGCAGGGCCTTGCGCGCTGGCGCGCCTATTTTCCATAGGCCTGCCGGCGCGCGCAGAGCCCCGGGACTCGCGTAAGTCCCGGGGTTTTCGAGGGGGCGTGTTGGGGGCGTGTCGGGGGCGGGGCCGATCGGTGCGGGGTTTTGGGGGCGGGACGCGGCGTTTCGGAGGCGGGCCCGGGGGCGTGGTTTCGGCCCGGGGCAGTCCGGGGGCGTGGCCGCGCCCTCCGGAACCGCCCCCAGGTCGCATCTCGGCGCACTAGCGGCCCGCTGGCGTGCAGGGATTTACTTCTCTCTCTGGGAGGCGTAAATCCCCCGACAAAGGTAGGGGGGGTTTAGATAGGGCCGGGGGGTGGGTTAGAGGAAGGGAGGGAAAGGAGGCAGGCTGCGCGGCTTGGCGTGCGCCGGCTGCACAAAATCGGCAGCCTTGCGCCCGCTGATCCTGGATTTTAGCGGCTACGCGCGTATCTACTAAAATCCAGCGTACTTTTGTTTGCGCCTGGTGCGCCAACAAAAGTACGTGAAGGCGCACTTTTTTAAAATCTACCCCACTCTGCCTACCTGCCATGACTATGATATACCATCTTGGGAGTTTTAATGCCTCTGTGCTGTTTGCTGTTTGGATCCCAGCCTAGTTCTCCCACACTGCTTATTTCTTTGTTATACTGGGGTGTTTTGTGACCAAAATAAAATTGTAAAAAATGAAAAATACAAGTTTCTCCTCCCATCCCATCTCTTTTCTGGTTCATTGCCTTACTGTTTTCTTCTCTCCCTATACAATCCCAGTCCTAATTCTCCCATACTATTTCTTTCTTTGTTATACTGGGGTGTTTTGTCTCCAAAATAAAAATGTGAAAAAAGAAAAAAAATACAAGTTTCTCTTCCCACCCCCACCTCTTTTATGGATTTCCGTCTTGATGTCTAGGCCTGTTGAGGTCTGTTTTTGCTGTTTATGACTGACTGGGGGTTTTGTCACCTCCGGGATTTTCCATGGTTGGATAAGGTAAAGAAAGTACTTTTTTCTTCCCACAAGAAATAATGGGAACTATACAGGCAAAAAGGAGGTTGCTCTGAGAGGAAGTGAATATATTTAGTCCTGATGGTGAATAAAAGTTGCATATCTAAATGGGTGCATAACCCTTTCTGGGCAGAGTCAGCATGGCTATGCTGCTGAATATCCTGTAAAAAATCATTACATACTCGCTTATGTTAAATAAGGCATTGTTAGACCTGCAGAAGGTCTCACTTATCTGGTTAACTTAACAAGACAAGTAGCCCCATCCTGATCTCCCCTTTGCTCGCCCCCAAGATATACAGCTATCTATTTATCTGATTAAGCGTCGGCCGCTGAATATAGCCGGATATTCAGTGGCTGCCACTTAGCCAGATATTGCTCTTTATCCAGCTAAGTAGCACTAAATATTGGCCTCTAAGTACTGAACCAATTGGTATAGGAGTTGTAAAATGCAAACCTACATGGCAGAATACCAAGCATGATTGTATTCAGACTCTTTCTTTACCAATATCCATTCAATAATATCTCAGGTGCTAGATGTAATTCAGCTTTTTCAGACAAGTATGTGTTGTAGGATTAATTTTTTGGAAAGTCCTCCTTTTGTTAGATGTCTGAGATGGTTTGGAAGTAACACTACCGCTTTACCTGTCTTACATTAAAACACAGTCCATTCACATAAACTTCTGATCACATTCACAGAAATAAATGTATTATTATCAGTCATAATTACTCATAGGATTCCATTTATGTAATTATTTATAGATAGATAGATATTTCATATTTAGTTCACTTGACTTCTCACCCACTGCAGTTTGAAAGCCATGGTTTAAAATTCACAAATGTCCTCAATGCAGGGCTGAAATGGTATATGCATATCCCATGTAAACATAATTAGCTGAATCACGGAAATCCATTTTCTTATCTATGGTCTTTCAACATATCAAAACAATCATATTTCTCAAGTGCAGGTGAAGTACATTTTGCTTTGCACAGCAACCATAATCTGTAACATGGTATGGAAGGATGATAAGAAATGTGGGTTTTGGGACTAGACAGATAATGTAAACATGAGCCACTATTCTGTTATTCCTATTATACTGTCAGGCTCATCCTTTACAAATTACACAGTACATAAAAATAATTCCGACTTCATTTGCGATATGCAGTTAGCTATTTTCAAGAAATGGTTAAAAAATGTGTGGACAGAGAGAGAGGGGAGTGAGAAGGAAGAATGTATCGAGCAGTTTTTTCCTGTCAGAAATCACAAATGCACATATTTTGCAGTACATATGCTTCTCTTGATGTAGATCCAAAATGAGCCACTTGCATTGATCAAAATAAAGCCAACACTGTAATTATTAGCTGAAAAATACTTCTGAGGGCCATTTCCTGCACAACAATCGCTTTTGCTTTATTATTTTCATCCCATAGATCTGACGTTCTACACAAGTTCCGGTAGCTACACAGAGCAAGGGTGAAAGTCTACCTGGAGGTTAAATATGTGCACGGCACCTGTGTCTTACATCTTTTACAGCCTGAAAGCTTTAGTGAATCGGGCCCTTAAAAGGGTAGGCTGCTGCCTGCTAGTTTGTATTTGTACCCGCTAAAAGGGCAGTACCTATCAACACCAACTTTTCTGAAAACATTTATAAAGCGGGCTTCTGCTTTGAATGCCATTTTAGCTGCAAGAAGGCTAAACTGAATAGATGAACTCAAGACTTTTAAGGGAACCAAGCATCTGGTCTGGGAATTAAATCCAGGTCCACTGCCCCTGGAACAACCCAAGTTTATTCTATTTTATTTACTGGGGAGAAATAAAAGAAATATTCTTAAACTAAGGTGAAAAAAAAAATAAGACAGCCTTTATCAACATCATCATCATCAAGGAGCATCTTCAATATGAGGTTTGTCAACTATGACCCAATGTTCCTGTGCTCAGCTTTCCTCATTACCTTGCCCATATTTCCAGGTCGTGACCATTTTTTGGCATTCTCCCTACAGACTACTCTCATTTCTCCCGCATCTTCTTCTGTCCTCTTCTAGCAAACTTTACTATAGTTTATAATATCGTTACCATTTTATTAGCCTGCATATCCAGCATAGTTCTCTGCTTCAACAGCAGGGGAAAAGAAAAACTGTTACTTCACACATCCAGCAGAGCTCTCTGCTTAAACGGCAGGGGAGAAGAAAAAAGGGTTCGCACTCACAAAGCGGGGAGTAGCTGGCTTGTTACGGCGGTTACTACCCCAAACCAAATGTACCTGATACTTCACTCTCGACGCATATCCAGCATGGCTCTCTACTTCAACGGCATGGGAGAAAGACTGATACATCACGAATTTCCAGCATAGCTCTCTGCTTCAACGGCAGGGGAAAAGAAAAACTGATACTTCACGCATATCCAGCATAACTTCAACGGCAGGGGAGAAGAAAAAAGGATTCACACTCACAAAGCGGGGAGTAGCTGGCTTGTCACGGCGGTTACGACCCCAAACCAAATGTGCCTGATACTTCACTTTCGATGCATATCCAGCGTAGCTCTCTGCTTCAATGGCAGGGGAGAAGAAAAAAACTGATACCTCACACATATCCAGCATAGCTCCCTGCTTCAACGGCAGGGGAGAAGATAAACAACCAATAAGGGCTGTATAACATAATCTGGGTAAAAACAAATAAGCATGGGTGTAGCTTGCTTATTGCGGCGGTTACTACTCCTACTACCTCTAACTAATCAAGCTAGATATTTCACTTGGATGCAGCTCCTCCACCGCTCTCTACATTAATGGCGGGGGTGGAAGGGAATTAGAACCAAGAGCTAAGAGAAACAGATAAGTATGGGAGAAGAAATGAGGGAAGCTTGCTGGGCAGACTGGATGGGCCATTTGGTCTTCTTCTGCCGTCATTTCTATGTTTCTATGTTTCTATGTTTCTATGACTCTAGACGGGATTTCAAAGCGTAACATAGCCCTAGAACAATCACCTTCTAAAAGCATAATGGTCTTTTTATTTAGAGTGCATGCATCTGGCAAACTTGAAAGGTGCATGGGAAATTCTATGTGTCTTATAAATGTGACATTCATCATGTGGGACGTTACCTTGGACTTTAGTCACATTGTCAAGCTCACCAGTGAGGGTAGAATGCTGTCTAATACAAAGTGAAATGCCAAAAGTAATTGATTATTAGGTGCTATTTGTAGGTCCTCCTAAAGGAGTGGTTGGAGCAATGGAGTGTGATTCGCCCTGAAATAAGGGACACCAATCCTGCTTCAGCTAATGACATTCCTTGGGCAAGTCACTTTATCTCCTCTTGCCTCAGGTACCTACATGGCTTGAATGCTCTTTGGGACAGAGAACCAAAAAAAAAAAAAGTGACGTGAACTGCCTTTACCTAAAATTGGGCAGGCAGTCTGGCAATATAAAATATTATTATCATCTTAGGGCCAGATTTTAGAAACAGCACGGTGCGAACAAATCTACACCCGATTTTATAACATGCGCGCGGAGCCACGCGCATGTTATAAAATCCGGGGTCGGCGTGCGCAAGGGGGTGCACACTTGTGTACCTTGCGCACTCCAAGCCCTAGGGGAGCCCCGATGGCTTTCCCCGTTCCCTCCGAGGCCATTCCGAAATCCCAGAGGAGGGCGTAACTTGCGCGCATTGACCAGTTGCCAGCTTGCCATTCCTCAGCACAGCGGCTGTGCCGGAGGCCTCGGTCCCGCCCCGGCACGCCCCCGGGCCGGCGCCCCACCCATGGCCCCACCCCGGAATGCCCCTTTTTGCAAGCCCCGGGACATATGCGTGTCCTGGGGCTTGAACGTGCCGCCGAGCCTATGCAAAATATGCAGATTTTCTCGGGTTACACGTGTATGTTACACGCATAGCCTTTGAAAATCTGCCCCCTAATGTATTTGGAGAAATTGAGGATGAGGCATTAGCATACAATGGTCAAAGTGACCACAGCAAGAAAAAAGGGCATGTTTAGAATTATTGTACTGCATGGTAAACTTTTTGCACCTTGTGATACTTCTATTTTACAGTGTGGAGAGAGAGAGAGAGAGAGAGAGAGAGAGAGAGATATATATATATATAAAAGGCCCGTCATATTTATATCTCTATAGGAGGGCCACTAAATAGCTCAAGGTGAGCTGGTGGTGGTGGTTTAGGGTTTAGGGGCCAGTTTTGCATGCAGAGTGAGAGGTATGAACAGCACAGTAATATCTTAGTGAAGATTTGAAGTCATATGGAGTGAGGAAAGTCTCACAAAGATGAGATTTCTACTATGTTCTCTCGCCCTATCTTGATGAACTCTATAACAGGGTACCATCATGCTAGGCTGAGATAACATAGTAGAAATCTCAAATTTATGAGACTTTCCTCACTCCAAATGACTTCAAATCTTCACCGAGGTGTACTGTGCTGTTCATACATCTCACTCTGCATGTAATACTGGCCCCTAAACCCTAAAGCATCACCAACACCTCACCTTGAGCTGGCCCTCTTATAGTCATATATATATAGTTGAATACTGGGAAGGCCTCCCCAGAGGCTCTCTCTCTCTCACTACTCCACTCCACTCCCTCTACCCTCTTCTCCAAGCCCAGAAATGGCCAAAAATGCAAGTTACGGCAGTTTCAGGCATATCACACAGTTTAACGCCAGGAAAAAAAGGTGTAGTTATTTCTAGCATTAAAACCATGCAATAGCATGCATTAAGCTATTGCATGGTGCGATATTGCACCTCATTTTCATTAAACCTGCCCAAACCTTCCCTAATCCCACCCCTTCCAATAATTTGCATTTGCGCTGTGCGATAGTACAATTATCGCATGCATTAATGCCATAACACATTTTGATGAATGGCCCTGTGAATGACCAAGGCTGACATAAATAGTGGTACAAATTAGATTAACTCTTCAGCATGCAGAGTTTCAGCAACCACTTTAGTCCTGGAAGAAAATGGGACATTTGTAGGCTGCGATACCTTTTTATTGGATTTTAAAAAATGGCACTGGTACAATCAGGGCTGATTGTTGCTTGCTCTTGAAGCAGGGGTTTCCCCTACTGAACCAGGTAAGCTAACCTAATAGGTGGAGACCTTGCATTGACCCTGCTGGCCAAACAAGTAGTTTCACCCCCCTGGGGTAATGGATTGGTCCTCAGGACTAGAAAAGGGGCTGCTGGGTACAGAGAAGATATTGAAGCAATTTGATTTTATAAAACTATGGCAGGTTCTTCCTGCTCCTTTGGGTCTCCAGCTCAGGGTGTTGTGAGCTTTCATTCCCAACTACCCAGTGATTTTCCCTTCCTTATTTTATATCATTCTGCCCACCCTACCTCGTGTGGTCATGGTAAAGTCCTGGGCTGGGGGCCATGCATCAGAGCTCTTTCTGGAACCCTGAATCTGGCCACTAGGTGTTAGAGATGTGGTTCGTTTTTCGCCCTATTTAGGAAATTTAACGAAATTTCCTAATTCGTTTCTGTTTCGGAGTATCCGAAACACGACATAAACGCCGTTATTTCGGAGCCCCCGAAACCGGAAACGAAATTTTCCCCGCAATTCGGGGGAAAATTCGTTTTCGGGTTTGCCTGGGGAGAGGGGCAAAAATTATTTTTTTTTTATTAAAAACCACCCCAAATTTAAATTAATTATAATACACCACCCCCCGATCCCTCCCCAAGACTTACGAAGATCCCTGGTGGTCCAGCGGAGTCCCGGCTTCCATTTGCCATGCCCTCCGTGCCCTAGTTCGTGCCAGTGCAAGCCGCGCGCCAAAATGGTGCCGAATAGCCTGAACGACCATGTCACAGGGGCTTTCGGCGCTATTGGTCAGCCCCTGTCACATGGCCATCGGCGCCATCTTGTGCTCCTATCATGTGACAGGAGCTGACCAATGGCGCCGAAAGCCTTTGTGACATAGTATGGGCAAAGGCTATCGGCGCCATTTTGGTTACTGGCAGCCGAAAATGAAATCGCTTTCGGACCCTTGCTGGACCCCCAGGGATTATTGGCAAGCCTTGGGGGGGTCAGGAGCCCCCTCCTGACCCCCCCAAGGCTTGACTAGGGCACGGAGGGCATGGCAAATGGAAGCCGGGACTCCGCTGGACCACCAGGGATCTTTGTAAGTCTTGGGGAGGGATCGGGATGGGGGGGGGGTTGTTATATATGTACGAAAATGCTTAAAATTGTTTTTAAATGCTTGGGGTGGTTTTTTTTTTTTCGCTTCGTTACCGATTCGTTTTTCGGTCCGGTTTCGGGTTTCTCGTTTCGTTTTCGGGCAAACGAACCGAAAACGAAACGAGAAGACCCGAATTATACCACGAAGTATTCGAACCGAAAAACGACCCGGTAGAAAAAAACGAAGCACATCTCTACTAGGTGTTGCTCCTGAGCAATGACCATGACTCTTCCATCCCCCTTCCCCAATGCTGTGAATACTGTCTCTGCAGCATCTCTAGTCTTGATTGAGCCTTATATAAGACATGCTCAAGGAGCATGATATTTGAATTATTGAGACTCTGTGATTGTCAGACTGAATATTGTGTGTGTTTTTTGTGTTGAATAAATTTAGATCCTAAAGGACTGGGATTTCACTGTCCCCAGACTAGGAACCTAACTGGTACAAGTCCATCCCAGATCCCACAAGTCCCTTCCTCAGACGCCTGAAGGCATGTACCACAGCATTCTTTTATGTTGGGCCAATATACCACAGCCCAACATGTATGACCAAGGCTGTCATAAATAGGGACACAAATTAGATTTGCTCTTCAGCATGCAGAGCATGTACAATAGCATTATTTTATGTTAGCCCAATAAAATGTATCACAGCCTAGAAACATGACTCATATCAGTATAACCCAACACTCTTTATTCTAAAGTGACACATGTCCGCTGCAGTCAACTATTTTGGACTAATTTCTCCAACTTACTAGATAACCACATCCTATTTCAGAATGAAGCATGCTCTGCTTCTTGTTCTATTTTTAAATTATATTTATTTTAAAAATTGCACAGAAAATATTTCTCTCTACGTGTGTAGGAATTCATTAGTGCCCCTCAGGGCAATCAAACAATACAATGAAGAGAATAAATGCTAATGTTTATGGACCTTCTGCACCAGTGATTTCATCTTCTCAGTACAGAAATTGATTTCATCTTAGAATATTAAAATATACCGTGTATCTCTCTGTCTGAGACGGTTTTCAATGGCACCTGTAGCATCATTTTCACTGCCGTTCTGTGAGGACCACAGCCAGGTCTGGTTTTCAGGCTAAGCAAAGCGCGCAAAGGAACCCGATTCTTGGATAACACATGCTCAGATTATATCTCCTGAGTATTTATGGTGGATAGTTTTGCACATTAGAAGTGTGCGCGGGCTGAATTTCGTGGGTCAGACGTGGTAGTGTCAGAGCTAACAACTTGATCTGACTTGGCCAAGGTGCTTCTGCTGCATCAGACTAATGCCCTCCTAGTCACTGAGAGGATAATGTTAAAATGGCGGTGCGCAAAAAAACTGCTCTGGTATTTTAAAAACCTGCACGTATACAATGTATGCAGGTAATAGAATATGTGCAAATGTACCTAGGAACATGTGCACGCTTGCAAATATCTTTTTGCATTTTTTCAGAAAAATTCCGAGCTATCCGGCCAAGTAGCTGAAAAGTCTAAAAGTACTACTTATCCAGCTAAATCATATAGTCGGAAAAGTAGTGCTTTTTTTTTAGTTATCTGGCAAGCTGACACAGCCAGATAAATAGTATTTTAAGACTTATCTGGCTAAATAGCTGTTTTGCTTCTACTTAGTCAGATAAATTGAAACTTGCTTGGATAAGTGCCGCTAATTAGCCAGATAATTCAGGATCATTCTGGCTAAGTTTATCAAAGCTGCTACAGAGCCAGATCAGTCAGAATTTAGCCGGATAAGTGTGCACAACTGGCATGCCTGAATATTTTTATGTCTAATCTTAAAGTAACCTATGAGTAGATTTAACATGCGTGTTTTAGACACAGTTACCCTGTAAGCTGGGTTTTACACTCCGAGGTCGGAAGACTTTCTAACGTATGCAGCGATGAAATTACCAGTTTTCCCAATTAGCCTACCAGTTTTCCCCACTCCATCTGCAGGTCCCAGGTGAAATGGCCCTGTCAGTATTTCACTTTGAAGACGTTTACGATCAGATATTGAACAGCAGTTAATGTATGCCAGTAAGGTGCCAAGTTGACATGTAAATTGCTTATAAA